>NC_081846.1:69932017-70232017 GCF_963259705.1 Myotis daubentonii | reverse complement strand
TGAGGATGAGTGCTAACCAAAATCTGAACCACACTCCAAAATTTCAGGGAACATGAGTACTTCATTCCTATTGTATTAGTTAATACTGTAAAATGATTGGTGTATCACTTCACCATTGACTCTGTAAGCTCCTGAGTAAATGCTTCTTTCCCAAAATTTCATCATAAGTCAACGTTGCTTCACTTAAAGATCTCACCAAAAGCAGATGAAATTGTGCTGCATATTTATTTTTTGCTTTGCTGAGTCTATTTTACTCAGCTGTATTTTTTAGGGCAAAAAAAGAACCCAAACATCTATGTTATCATTGCTGATATGCTTTTATAAAATTCTTCTATTTTAAAGACCAAAAACATTATCAGAAATATCACCAGAAGCTCATAAACCAAATCCTAAGATCTTCTCTGGGTCATGACTATATTTTTAATAACATACCAAGGAATATTAACTGAGGGCTAGCTTGAATCAGGAACACAGCATCACCAGTTAACAGTTTTCATAAGCAGTGAGTCTCCCACTCAAGTGGTCCCTAGTGATTAAGGTAGCATATAATTTAGTGATGCCATGATAGACCAGGTAAAGGGTCTGATCCAATCCAAAGGAGCCTGTTGTTTTTTTACAGTAAGTTCCATGTAGATTCTAAAGAAAAATAATGTATTTTCTTTTAAATCAAGGCTGGCATCTCTAGCTTCCTGAATAATTTTATGAACTTTTTGCTAAGGAAAAAGTTAGAGCACACCCTCTGTTGGAATATTTCTTGCTTTTATAGATCTGCATCAAAGCTCAAAATGGTTAGAGCATATTCAACCAAGAAAATGAATTACCCCAATGCCCAATATCCCAGGAGCATCCTGAATTGTCTTAACAATTGTGATTATAGTCGTTTATCTCATATATATAGCTCTTTCAAGTTTGAAAATACTTCTATGTGTACTATCTCATGATTCTGCACACTTACCAACGGATACAATGGGGGTGGTGGTGACGGTAATGGGGGAATAAGGACACATATGTAATACCTTAATCAATAAAGAAAAATTTTTTTAAGAAAGATGTAAGACTTCATGTCACACCCAAAGTTAGAGATGAAGGATATGGGGGAATTACTGAAATGCCCTTGACATTTCCTTGAAGATAGAGTTCTTATCTGCCAATTTATTTCTAACTTTCCAAAGCTTCAATGAGTAAAAGGCCAACAAACTACTTTTTTCCAGCTCAAGTATAACAATAGATGGAGGAAGGTAGATGCAGACTCTTGGCAAGAGAGTGTGGCTAGGGATCAGATGACATAAAACCCTAAACATAGTATGGACAGTTATTCTACCGTAGTGATTGAAGTAGATGTTTGTGAGCAATAATGGTAAATAAGAATGATGATAAAGATAAATGTAAATATAATAACAATAAATAAGGAGGATAAATATATATTTTCAACTTTGTTTCATATGATGACTGTGTGAACAGTAACCAGGTTTTTTTTGTCATTTTTGCTAGGTGGAACATTTTAAATATAATTTTTCATTGTTTATTAAAATTTGCTACATTTTATACATCCTCAACAGAAGATAAAGTTGATGCATTAGAGATACTTCTATGAAAGTAACTAGTATCTTAAACATATAGGGATCTCATAACTCTCTTGATTATTGGCTAAAAATAAAGAAAAAACACAATATGAGCCTAGGATATTTTACTCACAGTTTCCTTATTTTTGTTTAATTTTTTTCATGGATAGTAAGAAAATTAAGGATGCTGCAAATTTTAGCATTTTAATCAAAACATGGCTCTACAATGTATAATACCTGGTAGAGTGCAAGATAGCACCATAGTCATAAATATCCACTAATTTGAAATTCACCTAACATCTAATTCTATCTCACAATGTTTATCTTCATTTGGATTATTTGAAGTATTTATCTGCAGTTATTTGGAGGGTGTACAGATAGATTTATACCTTTAATGAACTGACTATAACAATTCTAAAAGAAAAAGGCAGAGCAATAAATAATCTTTCTGAGTAGCTAGATAAAAGCTGAAGACTGAGTGTAAACCATCATCATTAACTCCTTTCTGCCTTGAAATACCTGCTTTCTGCCTCCTGGGTTATGCCTTACATAATCTGCCTTTAAAAACTTTCAAATTGTATGGAAAGTCCCATATGGATAAGTCATCTTTATTTTACCCTCCCGCAGTGCAAGAATCAGACTTCATACTCCTTACCACTACCAGTTAGATTCTACTGTGGAATGAAGAAGTGCTTGCTAGGATAATACTGTTTTTTGATTTATGAAAAATTAATGTACCCCTCAGTTATGGGTTCAATGTCATTTACCAAAAATATCTAAGGGAATTAGACTCTTCTGGGATATTATTTTCTCTGCGATTGCTAAACTAAGAAGCCTAGCTGGGCTTTGGGAAGCTTTCATTGCTAACTCGGCTTGTCATAAATGCATCCAACCTGTATTTCCATCTGCAGCGTTGTTGATTTCCTCCAGAAAACACTGAGGCACACTCAGTTCATAGGCACAGATGACTGGGTTAAGAGCTTCCTCCAAGCATAATACTGAATGTGATTGAATGTAAACGACGAAGTCTGATCATCACCCACACAGTAGAATGGAAATAAGAGTTGCCGAATGATCCTGAATTTTCTGGTTCATAAACAAATAGAAAATAGCAAATCTAATATATTGAGTTTTATGTGCAGTCTGGCCTGGAGAAAAAAAAAATTGTTTTCTCCTCTCAATGTTTAATGAGAAACATCCCTCTCTTTGCATTTTCATTTTAGGTATAAACGTCTCTATCTCTGATCATCGATTGCTTATAATAAACGGCAGAATCCTTAATTTTTTTTGAAATGGTTTCTGGCATCTAATTACACAGGATTTTTGACCTGGCTAGACTGATAATGTTAACGCAGCTTCAATACTAAACAAGTCTGAACATGTGTGTGCTTGACTTTTATTAAACTCCTACTGAAGAAACAGATTAATTGGAGGCTGATTCACTGGTGAACAGGCGTTAAAGACAGAAGGACCTTCTCACATTTTGTTCTGTTATCCAGGCTTATGCCATCTCAGGTTGGCAAGGAGATCCCAACTGTAGTGTTTTGAAATGTAACTGAAAGAAATTGTAGAATAACAGGTGCAAAAAAAAATTCAAGCCACTTATAAAATGTTGATCTGATTCCTTTCTTTTTCTCATGCCAAATGGCCACCTGACACTTTATGGACTCAGGTACTGCCCGGATAGTGTTTCACACAATAATATTATGTGGAGACTGACTATGGAGGCTTGCAGCTGTCGAAATTATTCCTAATACCATTATTACTTTTTTTCTTTCTTTTACAAAAATTTTTGGGAAGAACTTGGGACAAGCTGTGAGGAAACCATTTCAAATAGTCTCAAAGAACATTGAGACAAAAGAAAATTCTCTTCTTGGCACCTTTGCTTATATCTAAAAAGGCTTGAATTTTATTCCCTGGTGTCTTTTGCTGTTAAATGGTTTATATCCTGTAAGATAAGCAAGGCAATAAATAAATAAATAAATAAATAAATAAATAAATAAATAAGGAACAAAGTTGCTGGTTAGTTGAAGAAAGGCACTGGAATATCTTTGTTGAATATATTATAGTTTATAGGGCTTTCCCATGTATTGTCTTATTCACAATATCTTTGTGAAATAGGTGTCACTTGATTTTTACAGCTGAGAAAATTGCCTCTTGAAAAAGTGAAGAGACTTCCTACAGTAACCCACAGAGTAAGGTGGGCAGCCAGGACTCCAGTCCAGACCACTTGCCGCCAAGTCTGTCCAGAGCAGGGGCTTGGTGGAAAGATGATCTCTGGGTCTCCCTCCAGTCTCACGATGTGCTTTTGAGATTTGATTATCAACTGCCAGAATGATAGAAACAAGCAACAGATTAGTCAATGAAGACCGGTTGCACCTTGACTCTAGGCAAGTGTGACTTGTTCACTCTCCTGGTCATCACTGGCAAATGCTCAGGTCTAATCCGTTCCAGATAGAGGTTGTGAAAGCTGGCTCCTTCTTAACAGAGCTCCCTTAGTATCATCATTTTCCTTCCTGTAAGTACTTCTGTGCAATCCATTAGCATAAATGTCGATATAGATGGATTTCTATGTTACATGTTTAAATTCCCAAGTGTTAGAAATGACACATTGATATGAAAGTTTGTATAGGTTACACATTTCATCATACTTCAAGGAGTTTAAGACACAGAACAAGGAAAGAAAATAATTAATTGGTTGAAAGTGAAGGATGGGAAATTAAGGTGGTGACTTTCCAGGAGGGATTTCTACCTCACATTATTCTGTTTGAAATAGGATAAAATCCATTTAGAAAGGCAGAAAGGAATGATTAGTTATTTACTTTTTTGCTTACCTAGACCCTGTTTATTTACATCAAAGTTTTAAGGCATCTGTAACATTATTTTTAATTTTTTATTTAAATGCCCTGAGACCACCCGATGAATATTACCTATCATATTAAAATATTCAAGAGTCATACACATCGATATATCAGTTTACTTCAAACTAAGACACATATCCATATAGTTTAAATGAATCCACAATAGATACAAGAAAAATAAAATACTATGTGAAGCACTTATTTTCAATAAATACCTTTAAAATATTATTATTGACTCTGCCTTCTATTTGTAATTAAATGGACTGGTTGTTCAGCTCTTCTTACTTAGGTTGTATCCTGGATAACAAGTAGTTAACATGAAATGCAATAGAATTAAGGATGTTTCTAGTCTTCATTACTAATAGAAGAGTCTAGTAGACTTTCCTATGTGTGCTCGGCAACAGCTGACTAGAGATTTTCTGGGTTTTTTTACTAAATTTCAATTCCAATGTAGAATGAAAGTCCAAGAACTGAGTGAACTTTTTCATATCTCAACATTCCAAGCCTGGTAAAACTGTTCCGCTTGCTAAATGATGTTATAAATATCGAGATTAGTTTCTTCTAAAATTACCAGTGCCAGGTGCATTCCATTTCTCATGTCATATAATATTCTGTTACCAGTGTTCACAGTGTAAAAGAAGGCTGAAAGAATGAGTAGATTAAAAAAAAGGATAAAGACATTTAAATGTGACAACAGTATATACACAATCTACATGGGAGAAGAAGCTAAAGAGTAGGATTGTTTTGTGTTTATTTTCAGTCTTGTCTTTGTTTTGCTTAAGTGGGGTAGGATGGATGGGGTAGGAATGTGCAGTTCTGAATTAGCTATTGTTTCCATCATAAATAGATACCAGAGTTTAAACATATAAATCAGTTGCAAACCCATTGTTATTGTATTTTGTTAGTTGCACTTCCTGTGCATAAAATCTTAGCACTCAAGATGTCCCCATAAAATCCTTCACTAAACCTTTGTTTTGAAGTATTTGAAAGGACATCATTCCATGTGGGAATATTACATACAGCCACCGATTCAACAGTAACTGAGAACTTATGTACAAAACATTCTTTACATATTGACAAATATTTCTAAAAAATGAATTGGTATTTTTTGTTGTTGAGTGTTTTATGAATGACCTTTACCTCTGTAGACATATGCAGTTTTCAGTTTTTTGGGTGAGACTTTCAAAATATTTTTTTAGAGTGTTCAATGTTAACAGTGACATTTTTACAGTGATTCCAGAGCCCTGTAATTTAGAATATTCTATTTGCTTTATTTCTAATTACTTATACCACCCTCATTTTAAAGACTGGGCAGATGTAATTGACAGTGATGATATACAATATGTATGAAATGAGCTTTTCTCTCTCAGTGGTGTGTGTCATGAAAGACTCCATTGCAATATTTACAGTTAAACGAAACTTTTTAGAAGGAGCAAAATTGCATTTGTTTTGCAGATTTGCTCATCATTAAATGTGAAACATTTCACATTTGTCTTTTTGAGTAATTGGCTTTTTAAAATGATAAGGTGCTCTGAACACTTGTTATGTGGATAGGTCTGACGTTGTATCCCAGAAATCCATATGCCATACAGACAGAACAGAAGAAAGATATTCACAAGCATGTCACAGATTGGACTAAAGCAAGCCAAAAACCCAAGTGCCATGGCATTAACAATAGCACCAGATTTACTGTCACGATCACAATCTGTGCTGCATCACAGACAGAAGGAGAACTTTTGATAGGTAACACCTCAGTGTTTTTTTTCATCTTTTTGGCAAATTATCATTTATCATTATATTTTTGCCTGCCATATAATATTATTACAATGATTAAAAAAATACAAGATAAGTTTAAGAGGCCCCAACAAAAGGACTGACTTACTAGCCTGGCCATGTAAGATTAGGGGGAGGGGGAAAGGGAGGCAGATACTCTTGTGTTTTATTACAGATGAAACTAAACTTGGAAAAATGGAAAACAGCTAAGGGACTCGTGAAGATTTTAGCTTCTTTGAATTCACGGATGAAAATGGCTTATTAATGAGAGGGAAAACAAAAGAATTACCCTACTTGAGAACTTGAAAACCCTGATGTTTCCCAAATGTGTATTTTCCGAGAGCTAAAAACTCAGAGCTAATTTTATTTTCCAAATTAGAAGGGGGGTGGGTGGGGATATTTTGAGATGTGAGACTGTCCGATTCTTTCTGATCTGTGTGCGTTTCCCCATGATGCAGATAGGAAGAGACCACAATTCACAGGATGCCCCATAGGAACTAAAAAAAGATTTACAAAATCACAGCTTGCGGCACAACCTCACGTGGGGCTGACTCAAGGAAAAACTCTAGAAACACTGCACTGAGCTTGCTGGTATCAACTAGAGCACATCAGTAGATTGTTTTTCTTAATTGAATGCCGCTTTGGGACTGATGGAAAAGAATGTTCCCACCTTTTATCTGTCTACCTGGTTAGAAGATATTTCTGGAGAATAGCCTCAATGGGTATTTATTTTTTTCCTTTTTCAAGATTTTCTATTGATTTTTAGAAATAGAGGGAGGGAGAGAGGGAAACATCAATGTGAGAGATTCAATGTGATCGGCTGCCTACTGCATGCCCTGTACCAGAATTGAGCCCTAAACCCAGCATGTGCTCTGGCTGGGAATCAAACCAGCAACCTTTCGCTGCATGGGATGATGCACAACCAACTGAGCCACACCAGCCAGAGGATATTCTAAAGTCATCCAGTTTTGTTAACATGATTAAAAATATTAAAGCTGGTTTCTCAAAGATATAAAAGGAGCCTTAAGAAAATTAATTAGCAAGATGTTCCCTGTTTGAGTACAGGTATGTGGAAACCAAAGAATATCAATCCATTAATTTGAAATCAAGTTGGTTGAAATGAAGAAATTTTGATAAAAGAAGTAAATATGGTTTATTCTGGAGTAAATAGATAGGTTTCTATCCTTTTCATACCATGTTTTTCACCCAAATTGTGATCGTTTGTTTTTTATTCTTTAACCTTGAAGCCAATGCATGTTTGATTTCTAACTTGGGCACTATATTTTCTCTCAACATTCCACTTGCCATTATCATTCTTTCTTAAAACCCAGAGGATAATTTACCACTCACTTTCAAATGACTTAATATATCTCTCCTAATTTTCAAACCCTGTCAACTCAATTTTAGCTTATTAATCATTACCACAGAGATAGACTAAGCAGTGTGAGGGTTACAAAGAAGCACACAATAGTTACTGCTTTAAAAGCATATATGTTACTAGAGAGCAAACAAGAAACAAGAAGAAAACCACCCAAAATAAATTATAACAAATTGCTTAAATTGTATTTTGAATGTTGGTCACAAATAATAAAAGCAAAGTCATTCTCAGAAATCGAAAAAATATATGCATAAGATACCAAAACAGGCCAGAGAAAGAAAACTTGAGAGAGAGAGAGAAATTTCACATTTTATAAAATCACTCGTTTTCTTTTATTGTTCCATGTCTACTATGAGTATATAAAGCTGATATAACCAAGACTCAAACTTTCACCACAGACATAAAACTCATACAAGATCTCATGTGGGAGCAGCACTTTGAGGATTGTGAGAGTGAGGATGTGAAGATGTTTGTTTCTTTGTTATAAAGCCTATTACTCAAAGCTTATTTAAGTAAGAATATATTGGAATTTTTCCAGTTTAAGTAGAAAATCCTTGAAATGTTAAATGTTTTAAGATTTTGAAGTTGCAGAGAAACTTGATGCAGCCGTGACATTGAAGACACATATTAAAAAGAAGTGAGGAGAGTGTCTAGAGCAGCCGTGGGCAAACTATGGCCCGCTGGCCGGATCCGGCCCATTTGAAGTGAATAAAACTAAAAAAAAAAAAAAAAAAAAAGACCGTACCCTTTTATGTAATGATGTTTACTTTGAATTTATATTAGTTCACACACACACTCCATCCATGCTTTTGTTCCGGCCCTCCGGTCCAGTTTAAGAAGCCATTGTGGCCCTCGAGTCAAAAAGTTTGCCCACCCCTGCTCTAGAGGCAACTTGGTGGCAAACCTTAATGGAGTAAATAGGGTGTGGAATATACTGACAATTCTGAACAATCAAGGAAGAAGGAAACATTATAATTGATCATATATTCTGGACAAAGGAGATGGAGTAATTAAAAATGATAAAGACATAGAATAACAATTGAAGTGGATGATGCTGGTATCAGAATTATAAAAATCTGGAAGGTAAAATGTTTTAAGAAGAATTTTTATTGATGAAGAAAAATTTGATAAGAGACCTGAAAACTATAAAGTCTTGATTTACTTATTCATTAGTCAGCAAACCCTATGAGTTCCTACCATGTGACCACAAGTTAGGGGATAGTTTTTGGACAGGTTCTAGAATGAAGCAACCAAAATAAGATGAGTGCCTCATTGGGCAACAACATTAATAAAAAGTGGTAAATGAGTTTATGAAATAATAAAAGTAAATAAGGGGACTCTTGGTTATAGCCTTAAAATAAATAAAAAAATTTACTAGGTAATGGCAAGAACTTATGCCTTATGTTTTTACATCTTAAGTTTTTAATTCTTAAGTTTTTACAAAACAGATTGGAGTTTACCAAAGTTTACCTGAGATGAAACTCATCAAAATGTACTACTTCTACTTGAAAACAATTTGTAGGTTAGACTTTTTTTCTCTTTGCAATGACTCCAAAGTATGAAGATAATTTCTGGGAAGGCAAGGTAAATTTAGAAAAACAAAAATATCACTAGTCAAATGATTTGAAATACAACAAATCCTTTTAAGGAATTTAAAATCAATTTAATGTGTGATGAGAGAATACATTTCAGGAAGTACATTTAGAAAGTGTTATCATATAATATAGACTTCCCTATAATAAAGTAAATAAGTGCCCATGAGAAAGTTGTAATTGTTTTTTGTTTGTTAACATTCTGGTCTTCATCAAATTTTGGTTACTATTTTGTGCTTTTTATTCTGCCCTATGGAAATTAGTTATTTTTGCAATTATCCTATAAATTCAATACTTGTTTTATTAACTTAAACAGAATTGAATCCTTTTATGAAAAATGAGAAATGTGTGTATTAATACTTCTTCTCACATTGTCATAAATATCTATAGATTTGTTAATTATATTTTATACTAGAGGCCCAGTGCACAGAATTCATGCACGGCAGGGGGTCCCCTCAGCCGGGCCTGTGCCCTCCAGGGATATCTGACTGCTGATTTGCAGGAAGGACTGGCAGGGCACTTGCTGGCTGTCCCCACCCCCTGATCACCATCACTGGTCGCCTCCCTCTTGGGGGCAGACACTCAATGCAGGAGCTGCCCCCAGTTGGGTTTCTGCCCCTGGTGGTCAGTGTGCGTCATAGCGACTGGTCGTTCCACCAGTCATTCCGCTGGTTGGTTGATTTGCATACTAGGGTTTTATTATATAGGATTGTCAACTTTACTATATTTATATTTTGTTCTGTCTTTATAATTTTCAGAGTTTTAGCTTAATTAAGTATTTTCTTTTATTTCATACAACAACTTTATCACTTGAAAATAAGTATTTCCTTTAAACTTTACCTCCATGAAGTGGGTGTCCAAAAAATGTATCCACACTTTGAATGATTATTAATTCCAATGGATTAAATCTTAAAAGGAAGAAACATCAATTGAGCTCTCAACTGTTCAGTATGTAGATTTTTTTAAGGACAGTCTACATATTGCAGCATTATTCACAATAGGAAAGACATGGAAACAAACTATGAATGAATGGATTTTTTAAAAATGTGATTATGTAGACACAGAGAGTTGATAGGTAGTTGCCAGGGTCTCAGGAGTGGAAGAGATAGGGCAATATTCATCAAAGGGTACATGCTTTCAGTTACAAGATAATTAAGTTTGGGGGACCTAATATACAGCATGGTGACTGTAGTTAACAGTATTATCCTGTATACTTGAAAGTTGCTTAGAGAGTAAATCTTTTTTAAAAAATGATTAAAATTTACATTTTTTAAGCATTTATTCTGTTTCTTTTTTAAAAAAATCTTTATTGTTGAAAGTATTACACATGCTCTCTTTGTTCTCACCAGATACACAGAAATGGTAAATATGTGAGTCAATGGATGTGTTAACTAAACTTATTGTGGTAATCATTTATATGCATATAAACATCATGTGAACACTTTATTTTTTATTTTTGAGAGAGAGAGGAAGGGAGAGAGAGAGAGAAACATTGATTTGTTGTTCCATTTATTTATACATTCATTGGTTGATTTTTGTATGTGCCCTGATGGGGGATTGAATGTGCAACCTTGGTGTATCAGGACAAGACTTTAACCAACTGAGCTACCCTGCCAGGGCATCATGTGAACACTTTAAACTTACACAGTATTACTTGTCAATGATATCTCAATAAAGCTGGGGGACAAAGGGAATCTGGGGAAAGACCAGGAACACACATTAAAAGAAAGAGAGAAATAAAAAGCTCTATAGACACTACATATGCTTTTTAAATATATCAATATTATGTATGTGTTTGTGTCTCTATCATGTAGATTGCTAAAAAGAAAAAAAATGGCCACTTTAAATACAGATGGTATTTTGGCATTTGATTAGAATTTATATGGAAGTATAAAATAATCATATGATAATTTTTATGTTTGAAACAGGAGACTTGTCAATATAATCATGAAATAACATATCAGCCCTTTAGGAAAAAAAGATAAAGTTATACTATTCTGGGGTGAATAGTGGTGGCTTGAATCAATTCTGTTCATTACTTTAAGATATTTGTTTAGTTGGGAATGTGGATCAAAGAAAAGGATATGTTTAAATTTTGGGTTGGAATATACATGTATTACATATAATATAAGCTATTCTGATGATGACAGTGTTTAATTATAAGGACTTGATATAAAAGGCATTGATAGCTGACACTTTCATTTCTTCTGAATAAAGTGAAAAATGTATTACCTGGTTACCAAACCCATTAAGGTGCCACCACCTTCTAGAAATAGCTTACTGTAACACAGCTTTAGCTTCAGAGTATAGCTAGCCTATGTAAAGCATGTTCTTTGAAGATACAAGTCTAACACATTGACACATATATCACACACCCACACCTACCAATGGAAAAACAACAACAACAACAACCTCATTAAATTTAATGAGGCAAATGGTGCTATTTTTGATGGGACACTAATGAGAGAATCTTTTTTTTAAGCGAATAGAATCTTATTAATTTATGTCAGAAACAGAAGTGAAGACACAGTCATATTAGAAGTGTTAATTCCACAAGGGAATATCTCCAATGGTCCTTTAACTGGACTTAACCACTTATTTAGTAAAAATTATTGAGATTCATGTTAATGTTACATGATTTAAGATCATTCCTATATCATAGTATATGCTCCTTGAAAATGAGGATTATGATTATCCATTTATAATATCCTTTTATATATAACATATATAAATGTATATATGAAAAAATATATATATCCCTTTGGACATTTTAAGAGCATCCTTTACTCTCCTATGCTAGATCAATAAATTCACTTTGTTTTACTTTTCTAGTTTGTGCAGTTAAAAAATAAATAAAATTAAGATACTGATTTTTAAATCCAACCAAAAATCATTCTAAAACTAGTATTGGTATACATCATTTTAGAAAGTGGTGTATAAAACCTGAACATGAATTATTTTAATTTAAATGCATTATAGGAACTTGCCATTTAAATTAAGTCATGGTAAATTATCTTACAAAATTTAATATTCTTTGTAACATGAAAATCTTCTACTTTATTATTCATTATGGTAAGTCTGAACATATATGTGGTATTTCATTAACTACTGATGTGGATACATGTACAGAATCAAAAATTTAACTTGGCGACTGATATAAAAGTATATTCATTGATCAACAGCAGTCCATCAGATTGTCTTTATAATTGTCCTTCTCTATGTCAGCATTTTCTAGTTTTCTGGATAAAATAATAATATCGCATCCCGGAGTGGGGAAATGGGTGAAACGTGTACTCATTCATTCAGCACATATTTAATGGAGCATCTTTGTGCCAAGCAGTGGTAATAATAATTCCACTCTCATGGAGTTTACATTCTAGTTTGGTGAGGCTGGAAATAAGCAAAACAATATGATAAAGCAAAATATACAGTATATTAATATTGCTATGGCAACTAGAAAATTAAGGCAGAGAACAGAAATTAGAAGTTTAAATAAGAAGGCCGGAAAAGGCCTTTGAAAGGTGACACTTGAGTAAAATCTAAAGGAAGTAAGCATTAATTAAGATTCGGGTTAGGTTTTATTGATGACAATGATTTATATGATCATGATAGCTTTAATCTCAATGAAAATGAGAATATAGTAGGAAAGATTATATTAAAAGTCCAAATTTTAAGATTCATATTTTAAGAACCACAGCCTTTAATCTGTGTTCATTAAACTTAACAGAAAATGCTTGTCTAAATACAAATATCTAGGGCAGGGGTCCTCAAACTTTTTAAACAGGGGGGAGGGGGCAGTTCACTGTCCCTCAGACCGTTGGAGGGCCGGACTATAGTTTAAAAAAAACTATGAACAAATTCCTATGCACACTGCATCTTATTTTGAAGTAAAAAAACAAAACGGGAACAAATACAATATTTGTATTTGCATGTGGCCTGTGAGCCATAGTTTGAGGACCCCTGATCTAGGGTAATAATTAACTAGCTGTGTGAAGATGGTAAACTAATCATTTTTTTCTACAGAAAAACAAAAGACTTCACATCATTGTATGTGAACATTTTGTCTCTATTATAGTCATCCCACTGATTGCAAGTTTATGTTTTTCTATGAATTTATTGAATATACAGAGACACTGTGTATTATCTTTTCATCCTCCACACAAAGGCAGAGTAATGCATGGCACCATTTATTATAACTTCTGAATAAATTGAGTGATTAGTTCATTGAAAAACTATTTATTGAGATATGTTTGAAGAACTAGAGATACGCTGGTGACTAAGACAAAAAAAAAAAAATCCTGGACTCATGGTTGTTGGTTTTTTTTGATATTTATTTATTTATTTATTTATTTATTTATTTATTTATTTAATCTTTATTGTTCAGATTATTACAGTTGTTCCTCTTTTTCCCCCCCATAGCTCCCCTCCACCCAGTTCCCACTCCAACCTCTGCCCTCACCCCTCCCCCACTGTCCTCATCCATAGGTGTACGATTTTTGTCCAATCTCTTCCCGCACCCCCCACACCCCCCACACCCATTCGCCCCTTCACCCCCCAGCATAGTCAGTCCACTCCCTTTCTATGCCCCTGATTCTATTATATTCACCAATTTATTCTGTTCATCAGATTATTTATTCACTTGATTTTTAGATTCACTTGTTGATAGATGTGTATTTGTTGTTCATAATTTGTATCTTTACCTTTTTCTTCTTCTTTCTCTTCTTAAAGAATACCTTTCAGCATTTCATATAATACTGGTTTGGTGGTCATGAACTCCTTTAGCTTTTTCTTATCTGTTAAACTCTTTATCTGACCTTCAATTCTGAATGATAGCTTTGATGGGTAAAGTAATATTGGTTGTAGGTTCTTGCTATTCATCACTTTGAATATTTCTTGCCACTCCCTTCTGGCTTGCAAAGTTTCTGTTGAGAAATCAGCTGACAGTTGTATGGGTACTCCCTTGTAGGTAACTGACTGTTTTTCTCTTGCTGCTTTTAAGATTCTCTCTTTGTCTTTTGCTCTTGGCATTTTAATTATGATGTATCTTGGTATGGTCCTCTTTGGATTCCTTTTGTTTGGAGTTCTCTGTGCTTCCTGGACTTGTAAGTCTATTTCTTTCACCAGGTAGGGGAAGTTTTCTGTCATTATTTCTTCAAATAGGTTTTCAATATCTTGCTCTCTCTCTTCTTATGGCACTCCCATAATTCGGCTATTGGTATGTTTGAAGTTGTCCCAGAGGGTCCTTACACTATCTTCATATTTTTGGATTCTTTTTTCTTTTTGTTTTTCCGGTTGGGTGTTTTTTGCTCTTCATATTTCATATCTTTGACTTGATTCTTGTGATCCTCTAGTCTGCTGTTGGAACTCTGTATAATATTGCTTATTTTAGTCAGTGTGTGCTTAATTGCTAGTTGGTCCTTTTTCATATCCTTGAGGGTCTCAATAGATTTCTTGAGGGTCTCACTAAGTTCTTGAAAATTCTTGAAAAACCTTAAAAGTGTGGTTTTGGACCCTATATCCAGCAGTTTGCTTTCCTCCTTTTCTGTCATTTGTGACCTGTTTCTTTGTCTCCACATTTTTTATGCTTTCCTGTGTTGATAGAGTGGCTTTCTGTGCTAGGTGTCCTATAGGGCCCAGTAGCTCAGCCTCCCCAATTACCTGAGGTGGAGTCTCTTGGTGCACCCCTTTGTGGGCGTTGTGCACACTCTTATTGTAGTTAAGCCTTGATTGTTGTAGATATCACTGGGGGGAATTGACCTCCAGGCCAATTGGTTATGAGAATCAGCTGTGTCTATGGTGGGAGAACTTCTGTGCTAGAGACACCCTTCTGGGGCAAGACTTGCTTCAGTGGGGCTTTGGTGCTCACTGAGTCTGCCCCCTGAGTGTGTCCCTTATCGATCTGATGAGTTATAATCTGGATGGTCTCACTCTGACCACTGGGTACACTGGCTCTTGCATCTCTAAGGAGGTGCCAATTTAGCCTCTTCCTGAGGCTACCCAGCAGGAGCTATGGAGATATCTGCAGATTCCTCTT
Source organism: Myotis daubentonii (assembly GCF_963259705.1). NCBI lineage: Eukaryota > Metazoa > Chordata > Mammalia > Chiroptera > Vespertilionidae > Myotis > Myotis daubentonii. The sequence goes on along the minus strand of NC_081846.1, from coordinate 70,216,817 downwards.
CTTTGTTTGGAGTTGGAGGTGCCCAGATGAGGCCCAGCTGTGAAGCAGTGCAAGCTGCTGTGGGGCCTGGGGCCTTCTTTTGGAAGTTCTGGGTCTCTCTGACCCAGCTGCAGTTTGTTAGGTAATTTTCAGATTGCAAAGCACCAGGCCTTTCATATGCAAAAGCCTCTGTGCACAGCTTGGGTGGGGCGGAGTCTCAGGGGATCAACAGGGCAGAGCAAGCAGCTATGGCTGCTCCTCAGTCCTACCCTCAGTGTCCCAGTAATTGCTGCAAGCACCTCTGAGAGAAAGCCACCCTCCATTTCCAACCAATGCCAGACAGTCCAGTTTCTCCAATTATGGGTCTGAGTCCCCAGAGACTCGCCTGGAACTGGAGTTCAGAGCAGTCGGGAGCTTGAGACTCCCTCCCGATTGAAAAAGACAACCGTGTCCTCAGTTGCCAGCCCTTTCCATGTGAGCCGAGTCCTCAGTTTTCAGCCTTTTCCACGTGTGCTGCGTCCTCAGTTGCCAGCCCTTTCCGCATATGCCTCTGTACCTCTGCACTTTACTTCCACACCTCCTCTGAGTCTCAGTGTGCTTTTCTCCTTCCTTCTAGTTGTAGAATTCCCACTCAGCCAGCCTTCCTGTGGTTCTGGATAATGTCCATTTTTTTCTTTTAGGTGTATTTTTGAAGTGGTTGTGAGAGGCAGCAATTTCCGGTGTTTACCTATGCCGCCATCTTGGTTTTTCTCTCATGGGTTTTGCATGTTGTTAGAAAATAGTCAATGATTCAATAACTACAAGATATATAATGTGTCAATTAAAATATGTTAAGGGAAAAATTAAGTAAGAAAGGATATACAAGATAAAAGAGGACAGCAAGAGGGTGTACTCTTTTGGAAAGGGTAATCAAGAAAGACCTTTCTACCTGGCCAGAGTGGCTCAGTGGTTGAGCATCAACCTATGAACCTGGAATTCACTGTTCAATTCCCAGTCAGGACACATGCCTGGGTTGCAGTCTCAATCCCCAGTGTGGGGCGTTCAGTAGGCAGCTGATCAATGATTCTCTCTTATCATTGATGTTTCTCTCTCTCCCTCTCCCTCTCCCTCTCCCTTTCCCTCTCCTTCTCCCTCTCCCTTCCCCTCTGTGTGTATGTGTGTATATATATATATATATATATATATATATATATATATATATATATATATATATATACATACACACACATACATACCAGAATTATGAATAAAGGGACCCATTTGAGCAAAGAGCAGTCCTGGAAGAGGGAACCAAAAACTCAAAGTCTCAATGGCAACATCTAGAAAGTGAATGAAGCTGAATCATAATAAGGTGAAATGTGTGAGGAAAGGGGGTCAACACAACACATCCTGGAGACTAATAAAATTTTAATTTCAACCATCAGGGTTTTTTGAGCAGAGAAGGGACATGGTCCTATTAACATTTTTTGATGGCTACTCTGTCAGCTATGTAATGAAACTGAGTGTAGAGGGTTAAGAATAGAAGCAAGGAGACCACTTAGGAGACTCTTATGACAGAGATGAGAGGTAGTTTCTATCTTAGTGTTGAGTGTTAGAAACAGGTGATTCCAGATGAAACAGAAATTTATTAAATATGATAGTAGAGAAATTCCTTTGAAACATCTTGTTGGATTTTTAAGCACATGATTTCAAGTAACTATTGATATAAAAAAGTGATGATATTTGAATTTTATCACAGAGATGTTTGGCAGTTTTTAGTAAAAGTTCCAGATATTGAAGCAAAATATTAATTGGAATCAACCTCAAGGAATGGTTAATGAGTATGTGTACCATCTTTTCATAAGTTTCTTATGTGAATTTGATTTCTATCTAATAATATTAATTGAGAATATATTATTGCTCCTTCAACATCACTTTTTTTAATGGATGCTTCAAATATATTTTTCTTTCTCTTTAGATTTTGGCTTGCTTAATAGTGATATAATAAGGATGGATTTCTTGTTTATTTTGCTTGGGATTTGCAGTGATTCTTGAATCTGTGGCTTCATGTTTTAAAGCAGCTATGAAAAATTCTCAGTCATTAGCTTGAAAATCAGCTTTTCCCATTCTCTCTCTCCTCTCTTTCTGGAATGCCAACTTCATGTCTCTGAGAACTGTTCTTGTATTTTATGGTATTTTTGTATTTTCCATTTTTTTGTTTTCTGTACTTCAGTCTATATATTTTATTCTGACCTAATTTCATTTTTCTATACATATTTGATCTGGAAATATGTCTTAATTTCACTTATTATATCTTAATTACTAAATTTCATTTCATCCTTTATCTTTTCCAATTCTCTGCCTAAACATTTGATCTCATATTATTTTTTAAATATATTGTATGATTATTTACAACTGGATAATCTAGATATATTACAGATCTTTTTTTTATAACATTTTCTATTTTTGTCAATTATATATTACAAACCTACTTTTTGAATCAAGTAGGACATTGTGTATGAAAAATTATATACATGATTTAAGAATCTAGATAATGATATTTTCTTTCAGAGAGAATTTGCTTTTTATTTATGGCAGATGCTCTAAGCCTGAGGCACATTGCTTTAATTTGAGTAGGATTAAGTTAATTCCCTCCCAATGCCGGGTTTCTGTATTTGGGAGGGCCTCTATATTTCCGGTTAATTGTTATGCTTAGGATACAACTGAAAGCCTCAGGATCTATTCATGTTGGTAGAACCAAAACTCCAATTTTGTTTCTCAAGCCCTGTGAAATTCCCATCAACTCTGATGAACCTCTCAGCCTATCTCACACTGCTTTTAAGTGCCGAATGACTCTTACAATACTCAGCAGATCCAACCATCACAAAATAAAAATTTCCTTCTTTTTTACCATTGAGCAATATTTCATTGTGTAAATGTACCACAGCGAAATAAGCCAGAGAAAGATAAATACCATATGATCTCACTTATATGTGGAATCTAATGAACAAAATAAACCAACAAACAAAATAGAAACAGAGACATGGATATATGGAACAGACTGACAGTTGTCAGAGGGAAGTGGGGTTGGGAGTTTGGACAAAAGACAGTTAACAAAATATATAGAGACACTGACAACAATCAACTCAATAAATTCAATAAAAATAAATAAATAAATAAATGCAGAATGTCTGAGTAGAAAAGGGGAAGACCAAATTCTGAGCTCACTTCTTTGGGATTCCATTTTCTTAAAGATATTGGTTCATAAGTTTTCTGTGCCTTGTTACTGTTTAATGTCTTCAAAGGGAAATGATGTGTGTGTGTGTGTGTGTGTATGTGTGTGTGTGTGTTTCTCTGGCAGAAGTTGATCTGAAGCCAGTTAGCCATTACCTGAAACTTTTTCTTTTTTAAAAAAAATATATTTCATTGATTTTTTACAGGGAGGAAGGGAGAGGGACAGAGCGTTAGAAACATCGATGAGAGAGAAACATTGATCAGCTGCCTCCTGCACACCCCCTGCTGGGGATGTGCCCACAAGCAAGGTACATGCCCCTGACTGGAATCAAACCTGGGAACCTTCAGTCTGCAGGCCGATGCTCCATCCACCGAGTCAAACCAGTTAGGGCGAAACTTTTTGTTTAATGAAAAAAATAATGGTAGAATACAAAATAGGTTTTAGAGGAATCTTTATATCTTAATACAGGTATTTAGAAATAAAAATGTAACTAAATTTAATACAGATTTAAAAGACAAAAGTTATAAAATATCAAAATTACCCCAAAGGAAATGTAATTAAGAACCTTATAAAGATAAAACCAGGAAATAATAAAGTAAACCACAGATAAAGAAGATTTCTTGTCAATAAAACTAAAAACTGATTTCAAAAAGAAACCATCAATTTGAAAAAAAATTGACCATTATAACATTATGTTAGAAATAAGAAAAATGACTAAAATGACTTGCAAGAAAATTTTCATAAACTTGGTTAATAAATCAGAAAATGTAGATGAAATGAATTATTTTTAAAAGTTAAATATACAAGGTTTATTTAAGAAATAGAAAAATTATAGAAGAACTTTTCAAAGTAATAAAATATCTACACTTGCAAAACCATCAAAAACAAGTACTTTCTTATAGACACACTAGATGCCCAGTGCACAAATATTTGTGCACTCGGGGGGAGAGGGGGGCCCTCAGCCTGGCCTGTGCCCTCTCGCAGCCTGGGACCCCTCAGGGGATGATCACCTGCTGGCTTAGGCCTGCTCCCCAGGGGATTGGGCCTAAGATGGCAATCAGACATCCCTCTGGAAGACTGGCAGCCATCGGGGGATGTCCACTTGCCAGTGGGGAGCAGGCCTAAACTTCAGTCGGACATCCTTAGTGCTGCTGAGGAGGCAGGAGAGGCTCCCACCACCACCGCTGTACTGGCAGCCATCAACCTGGCTTGTGGCTGAGCAGAGCTCCTCCCATGTGAGAGCGCCCTGACCACCAGAGGGCAGCTCCTGCATTGAGTGTCTGCCCCCTGGTGGTCAGTGTGTGTCATAGTAACCAGTCATTCCCAGTCCTTCTGCTATTAGGGTCAGTTTGCATATTACCCTTTTACTATATAGGATAGAGGCCTGGTGCATGGGTGGGGGCCAGCTGTTTTGCCCTCACGGATGTCCCAGATCCGGGTGGGGGTCCCGCTTGGGTGCCTGGCCAGTTTGGATGAAGGGATGATTGCTGTTTGCAGCTGGTCATACCCCCTTCAGGGTGGGGGTCCCCACTGGGGTGCGGGACAGTCTGTGTGAGGGGCTGAGGGCTGTTTTCAGGCTGGCGGGCGACTGTAGCTCCCAACTTCTCCTTTTTTTCTTTTTTTTTTATTCTTGAATTTATTTACCTTTTATGGCTGTACTGGAGCTGATAGCCGGCTTTAGCTCTGAGGCTCGGCTCCAGCTCTGAGACCTCGGCTGCTGAAAGCAGGTTTCTGGGGATTGTTTAGCTTCTATAATTGCAACATAGCTGCTTAGAGTGCAGCTCAGAGCTGGGCGGCAGCAGGAGGGGAACCTTGGCTTCCTCCATCACTGGAGCAAGCAAGCCTCCTGTTCGCTTCAGCTGCCTGGCTGTCGGCCGCCATCTTGGTTGGCAGTTAATTTGCATATCGCCCTGATTAGCCTATGGGAAGCGTGTCGGAGGTACGGTTAATTAAATAAAGATAAAATTTTTAAAAGTACATCTATATGTTTTAACATTGGCTTATTGTAATAGAGTAATTTTATTAAATGCCTATTAATTGGAAGGCAATAAATTAAATAAAGTACATTGGGAAAGGTTATTGGGTAAACTAAGCAGTGGTTATAAAGAATGGTGCACTAATGTGGGAATCACTCGCAAGGGATCTGTTTGTTCCCCATGAGGATGTCAGGGCTTGAAGGCACCTAGGAAGCGGCTGGAGTGAAAGCAGAATTTGACCCAGGAAGACATAGTTCAATGCTGTTTAAGAGTTAAGGAATTGGAGAAAGCCAGGAAGAGAAATTGTTTATGGTGGATAGTTAACTTGCCTACAACTACTGATATGAAATATGAAGTAGATAATTGTATTGGGGTAAAAAAAATCAACTAGTAAAAAGCAACTATTTTTTACAAGAATGTCATACTCAATCCTTTCTTTCTGGATCCCCATATGGAATATGGAGCTGGAAGAATAAGTCAAAATCAAAACCAAAAAACAAACACATTCTAATTTCAGTTGACTCAATCTGAAGGGAGTGTCCCTCAGTCTGACCTGTGCCCTCTCGCTGTCTGGGAGCCCTCGGGGAATATCCGAGCGGGCCTAAGCCAGCAGTAGGACATCCTTAGCACTGCCATGGAGATGGGAGAGGCTCCTGACACTGACGCTGCACTCACCAGCCATGAGCCCAGCTTCTGGCTGAGCGGCGCTCCCCCTGTGGGAGCGAACTGACCACCAGGGGGCAGCTCCTGCATTAAGCGTCTGTCCCCGGTGGTCAATGCGCATCATAGTAATCAGTCGTTCTGCTGTTTGGTCGATTTGCATATTAGCCTTTTATTATATGGAATTCATAGTAAATGCTTATTGACTATTTACTATGTGCCAAATCTGTTCAAGGTTCTAAGTGCACTATCCTATATAATAAAGAGGTGATATGCAAATTGACCGTCATGCCTCACACAAAATGGCCACCCCCATGTGGTCACAAGATGTCTACCACAAGATGGCTGGCAGGGGAGGGCAGTTGGGGGCAACTTGGCCTGCAGGGGAAGGCAGTTGGGGGTGACCGGGCTGGCAGGGGAGGGCAGGTGGGGGCGATCGGGCCAGCAGGGGAGGACAGTTGGGGGCAATTGAGCTGGCAGGGGAGCAGTTAGGCATTAATCAGGTTGGCAGGGGAGTGTTTAGGGGGTGATCAGGCTGATAGGCAGAAGCGGTTAGGGGCAATCAGGCAGATAGGCAGGTGAGCAGTTGGGAGCCAGCAGTCCTGGATTGTGAAAGGGATATCCCTGTGGGATCTGGCCTAAACCGGCAGTCGGACATCCCCCAAGGGGTCCCAGATTGGAGAGGGTGCAGGCAGGGCTGAGGGACCCCCCCCCCCCAGTGCACGAATTTCATGTACTGTGCCTCTAGTAGTGAATAAAGAGGTGGAAATCCCTGCCCTCATAGAGTTTATGTTCTAGGGACAGTCACTGCTGGTTTCACTTTATTGTTTGGTGTGGCCTGTGACCTGCTGTTTGCTGTTCTCTGTTGTTTCCTCAAACCTGGCTTCTGTTGTTTGTTTATCTGTTTTGTTTTGATTTTTGGTTGGCATCATACTGCTCCAACTACCAGAGTTTTTGCCATTTGCTTGAATTCCGAGGTTCTTCAGCCTCCTTGTCCTGTCCTCAAGGTGGAGCTGTCAGCACTCTATACGGCACAGGGACACAGGGGTCCCCTCCAAGCAATGTACAGGGTGTGGGACCAGGAGATGCTGTTTGGCCTGGTCACAAACACCACCCCTGCCCCCTCTGTCCTGCCTGCCACATCTCCCACCCCAACTGTCACACACTGGAAACCTAGCAGCAGGCAAGGTTTTTCCTCCTCATGTCCTCTCAGCTCCAACCTCTATGGAAAGGGGTCTGGATCACTCATTCCCTTCTCAGGAACACTGGTAGGCATCTTCAGTCTAATTGTGATTCTGCAAAATCTCCATGTTCGAGGTTTTTCTTGCATTGTTTGCTTGTTTGAAGTTGCTGTTGTGATATCACCTTTTTTTTTTTTAACTTAGGGTAAATGGTAGTGCCTGAATAGCAGAAGGAATAGAGCCTGGAACCAGACCCACAGTCTTTAGTTAGGTCTCTTTATGAAATACAACACAGGATTAATTCCTGCAGCCCACAGGGTTCTGATAATTAATTCCACCATATTCTCTAATTCCATTTCATAATGTATCAGCCCTTCATGATCACACGTATGGATTGTAAGGTACCCCACATGTGCTTGTGCATATATATAAATGGCACTCTAACTTTTCCCTTCCCACTCCCCATTTATCTGAAGTGCATTTATCTTCTTTCCTAAATAAGCTAGGAGCATTTGGGGAAGGGAAGGGAGAGGTGGTTACAGAGATACTTTGTTCTTTACATCTTTGTATTTAACATGGCAATTATAATAATGGTTAATACTTAGCCAGGTACTTTGTCACAGAACTTTCATGAATGGCATTTAATTATCACCACAGTCCTATAAAGCAGCTAATCTCTTTATTCCCGTTTTATAGGTGAGACTAAAGTGCTGTGTGGTCAAGCAAAATGTGCAGAAATCGAGCTTATGAAAGGCAGACCTGTATCTGACCATAAAGTGTTACCTGTAGAGTCCACATTTTTAAACTGGAATGACACTGTCTCTTTTAAGTTCTACATTCTGTACAAAAGTTATAGGCTCTCATTTTGTTAAGCATTATCAAGATACAAAATTAATTAAATACACACTCCAAAAATTTTAAAATGGGATGTAATATATACAAAGGATGAAATATTATATAACTGCTACAAAGGCTTTGTATGGAGAGTTTACTGTAATTTGGGAGAGTTTGGATTAAGGTAAAGGCCTCGATCCAAAATTTTTTGAAGCTTCTGGTGAGGGAAGGGGTTTACCTGCCATGATATTAAGAACAAGTCCAATGGAAATGGTACAGTTTGGGGATTAATAATTTTATTTTTTAATCCTCATATGAGGATATGCTTAGAGAGTAGGAGGAGAGAGAGAGAGAGAGTATGAGGATATGCTTAGAGAGTAGGAGGAGAGAGAGAGAGAGAGAGAGAGAGAGAGAGAGAGAGAGAGAGAGAGAGAACATTGATGGGAGGGAGAAACTTTGATTGGTTGCCTTGCCTTCCGTAGGTGCCCTGACTGGGCCTGGAACTGGCAGACTTTTGGGGCACAGGATGACACTCAACCAAATGATCCATTCCAGCCAGGCAATAATTCTATTTATTAATATAAGAACATGAGCATAGCTATGTATTATATTATTCTGGTAGCACCTGTTAATTTAGAGAGACTGTCCTGTGGGAAATGCTTGCCATGGCCAGATGATAAGAACAGGAGTGAGTGATAGTGGGCTTATTGGGGTCATCAGCACAGAGAGGGCTGGTCTTGTGCTAAATGCTGCAATAGAAAAAGGGCTTCCATTTGCCCCTCTGAGCCTTTTCTTTCTTTGGAGTCATAATTTCTCCTTTGCTCTAACGTGCTCGTTACCCTAAAGTCCCTCTGCATTCCTCTATCAAAATTGTGTTTCAAATATCTAGATGAGTAAAACTGTAAAAAATCTACTAAGAGATATAAACAAAACCTTGAAGTATGAGGACACACTTTGTTTCTGAAGGGGAATTCTTACTATTACCAAATGTTATTTATTCCAAAGTAATATACAATCCTATCAAAATCTAATGCAAAATTCTGGGGAAAGAGAAAAACATTTAAATTTATTTGCAAGGTTTAGAGTCAAATAATAGTTCCTGCAAAATCACAAAAGGAATGACAAAGGGGACATGCCCTATGATATACAGGGACAATCTGAAATAATGATTATGAAAAGTTTGAAATAGCATAAATCAAGAAAAAAATCTCAAACTGCATAGAGAAATCACAAAAAAAAGAGCATGGCCTCTACTTAATAGAGAATCATAAGCCAGTAGGGAAGGGAAAGATTAACTAATAAATGGTGCTAGAAAGCACATTATTTAGAAATAATTTTAAAGCAATGCATTCTCATATACCCATAAAACAAAACAAATCTAAGAAGAATTTAAAAATCATAACAAATATTGGAAAAAATGAGTCAAAATCTGATATCTTTATGGGAAAGGAATTTCTAAGAATTAAGTGCTAATTGAAAGAAATCACAAAGGAACAAACGATGTCTAAGTTTTACAATGTAAAAATTACTAGTAAAAAAAAGCATTTTTGTGTATAAATAATTTTACTCAAAGGGCCAGTCAAAAGAAATTGGGGAAAATATGTACAGCAATTATGACCAAAGTTTAATAAACTTATTGAAGTCCTCTTTCAAATAAATCTTTAAAATCCTATAATTGAAAAGAAAATGTTTAAAGATACTAGCAAAAAACTCTGAGAAAATAAATGATTAATTATAAAAGAAACTAGTGGCCCTGTGCACAAAATTTGTGCACATTAATAGGGAATTAATTAGAGGAAATATTTTAATATTGCTATTTGCCCTTTCTCTATAATAGAAGTGTCAGTGATGAAAGAAAATTAGTAAAATGTAAATGAAAATCTCTCTCCTGTCAGTCAGAGTCTGGGGTGCGCTGTGGGACCCACAGTCAAGTCCCTGCCCACCCATGTGCACCTCAAAATTGCATGAGACCCAGACCTGGCCAGCCCCACCCCCATCAAGCCCTGCTAGGTGAGGGGCACAGCATCAGGTGCCCTGTCAAGCCTGGCCGGGCAGGCGGCATAGCCTCAGGCCCCCTATCAAGCACCATGGGGTGGGGGGGGCACGGCCTCAGGTCCCCCAGCACATCCTCAGGTCCCTGGCCTGGCCTCAGGTCCCCCGGCCCAGCCTCAGGTCCCCCGGCCCTGGCGTGAGGGCACGAGGGTGTGACAACCATTTGCATATTAGCTCTTTATTATATAGGATAATACTTTTTACAAAATTTGCTAAGTATACAATATTATATTACTTAGGAGAAATTATGAAATGAAGTGTTCCAATATCTAAATTTTAGTGAGATAATGCAACTTAGAACAATCTTTATAGACAGTAATTAGGAATGCATTTAGCAACCTTCTAAAATTGTAATATTTGACATAGTAATGCTTACTCTGAAAATCTCTTCTAAGAAAAACAAATGAGAAATGTTAACAACAATACAAATTTAGTTATACAAAATGGCCTCATTTGTCATGACAAAAAATGGAAACAACTAAATAATGAAAATTAAAAAAACCTTAAATATACTATGATAAATCTCTATGACAGGATACTATGAAGTCATTAAACTAATGATCTCAAAAGAATAATGTCATGAAAGAGCCCTGAAGATAGTTGAAAAATAAAAACAAGATGCAATGTTGTGTATTTAATTCGACACATATATGATACATGTATTATATGCATTAAAAAACTGGAAGGAAATACATTAACTATTAAGAGGACTATATTTGAGTAGTGTGATTAGAGTTAGGTTTTGATTTTCATTTTACATATTTCTGACTTTGCTTATTTTAAAGCATGCATATACTATATTGAAAATCAGAAGTTATTTGATTTAATATATTTTTCATGAAAAATAATATTATACCAATATCTTAACAAACAACCATACAAAAGTATTACCCCTTCATTTAACTGTTTAAAAAGCTTTATCTAAATGAATAAACTGATCATTAAGATTCCTGTCCTGAGACAGCAGGTTTAAGGAATTAGTTTGTCATCCAATGAAGCTCTTAACGCTCCTGGAATCACACTACATGACAATTGACAATACTGCCAATATAAATGTTAGGGTCAGGTCAGTATATAGATACTGAAGCCTCACTTATGGGAAATGCAGCTCATTAGTATATAAGGAGATTATCCAAGTTTCTCAAATGTAGTGGCAGTTTTAGAATAGAGTCATGATAATGAGTTCTGTAAAAGAGACTCAATTTACTCATCTTCTGAGCCTGAGAATTTTGGAAAAGAATATCATGGGGAGAGAATGGAAAATAAAAAAGAAAAAGAGTGTGATTTCAGAGCAGCAATTGCCTTGACTTGTAGTCTTGCCAAAGATGGCATAGAAAAATCAGTATAGCTGGGGTTAATTTTATAGGCTGTCTGAAATGTATAGCGTTTATTTTGTCAACCTTCTGCCACTGTATTGTCTGGTTTATATTACAAGAACACTGAGCTATAAGTTTCTGGCAATTTTGGTACATAAAGAATAAGTTTTCCTATATTTAGTTATCAGAGTGGCGAGTGTTCTCCAAAGATCTGGAGGTAGTCTGAGCCTCTGCTGTAATTTACCAAGAAGTCTTTGGGGTCTACTTTCAAATAATACCATCCTGGGCCCTTTGAGCGCACGGACTTTCTGTGATTTTCCTCATGATAGCATATCAGGTATCTGCCTGACATCATGGGATCCTAGGGTATCTGTTGATGGCAAGGAGGCCATGGAGTCATATTCTCTGATAATGTTTATTCCACATCTGTGATTTGTGTCCTACAAGGCTCTTGGGACTTAAACCACATGTGCTGTATTTGCATTAATGGGAACTTGAGAAGGAGAGGCCATAGCTCTATTAAATTGTTTAGTTTTCCCTCCCTCATCACATGCTAATAACTACTCCCAGGCCTTCTATCATGGAGCTGCAGGATGCAATGTGGAGTGGACTCATTGTTTCAATACAGGGGACTTAAAAACAAATAGTTGCCATCTCTGCCTCTGATAGTTTGCCAGGCTTTTAACTTCTTTGGTTTTTCCCTCTTTAGATCATGGTGAGGTACCTCAGATGTATTCCAAACAGCACATTACTCCCCAAGTCTTTGTTTCTTCTTTTATAACGAAAACCTTGCTTGAAGATATATTTACAAAACCCAAAGGCTAAGCCAAATTCCAAAGGACCACATCCTAGTTCTACTTTAAAATGGCAGGAAATTACTTATTGGAGCAGAATCCCTCATACAAGTATATTGACCACTCAGGCCAAATTGTCAAAAATGTCTGTCCCCTCGTGGTCAGTGTGCATCATAGCGACCAGTTGACCAGTTGTTTGGTTGCTTAGGCATATATATATATATATATATATCCTATATAGTAAAAGGGTAATATGCAAATTGACCCTAACAGCAGAAAGACTGGAATGACTGGTCACTATGACACACACTGACCACCAGGGGGCAGACATTCAATGCAGGTGCTGCCCTCTGGTGGTCAGTGCGCTCCCACAGCATGGGAGCTCTGCTCAGCCACAAGCCAGGCTGATGGCTGCCAGTACAGCGGTGGTGGTGGGAGCCTCTCCCACCTCCTCAGCAGTGCTAAGGATGTCCAACTGAAGCTTAGGTCTGCTCCCTGCTGGCAAGTGGACATCCGCTGAGGGCTACCGGGCTGCCAGAGAGATGTCTGATTGCCATCTTAGGCCCAATCCCCTGGGGAGCAGGTTTAAGCCAGCAGGTGGTCATCCCCTGAGGGGTCCCAGACTGCGAGAGGGCACAGGCCAGGCTGAGGGACCCACCCACCCCTGAGTGCACTAATTTTTGTGCACCAGTCCTCTAGTGTATATATATATATATATATATATATATATATATATATATATATATATGAATAGATGATGATAGTAGATAGATAAGAGAGACAGAGAAAAAGAGAGGGGGGGGAATAGTGTGTGTATTTCTGGTAAAAAGAAAAAGGTATTATTTATCAGTGTAAAAATATATCTCATGCCAGGGATCATGGCCAAAAGAGTTTGAATCCATCACAGAACTGTACCTTCTGAGTACTTCTGGACAGTGGCTTCTTTAACTTTGGAAAAAATTCTTCTCGTAATGCCTCCCTCATCTTAAATTCACCAGCTACATATAAACATAATATAATTAAATCTCAAACATTTTTAGAAAACTTTTTGGGTGAAACTTTGTGAGATGTGGATCCAATGCCACAGCCATTCATCAAGAGTAGCAAATTACAAGCCAGATAGTGGTTCTAATGATGGGGAAAGTTCTCGCTAGTGTCTGACTCCTTAGGATCCTAGACAATGATAAATCACACAATAGTTCATAGTGACCTCAAAAACTGTGGGAGCAACTCACTGTATTGAAGATCTTTAGACATCACTTATCTGAGGATTGGGATTATTTCTTAATATCAGTAATAATCCAGTTAATGGTTATAGGACCATCTTGATGAATCAGGCAGAAATCTATAGTTGGGACAGGTGCTAGGGAAAAGTTTAAGCTGATAATATTGGAAGAGTGTGTATGCTGGACAGAATGCGGAGCCAAAAATTAAGATGACAGAAAACAGCTCAAGCTGTTAGAGATAGAGGGTGAGTTCCAACCAGAAATAACAAGAATATTTCACAGGCCAATTGGATAATCAGTGAGTACATGAAAAAGTCTCCTTTTCGGATACTCATACGACCATCTGCCTTGAATGCAAAGATGGATTATTGTTTGATCACATGTTGAGTTATTTATTGGGTGAGGCTGATGGAAGATGGAGTTAAAGAAGGGGGCCATGAGAGACAGGGAGATGCTCAGCAGGCCCCAGTTCCTGAAGAGGATACTGGCAAAAAGGACTCTCATCAGCTGAGAGGGTCTGTGTGCTATGTAAGCCTCCAGAATAGAAATCAGAAGCCAACAAACAAGATGAGGGTAGAGTTATAGAACTGATCTTCAATGAAGACAGGATAGTGAGAACCAGGTGCAGTCTCAACTCTCAGGGCCCAAGATCACATCAAGTTACCTAGGAGTGAGTTAAAAATCTGATATAAATGCCAAGCATCTCAAAAGCCTAGCATCTAAAATCAAAGGCAGAGAAGCAAGCTGCTTGAGCTGTTTGGAAAAAAATGCAAAAAGGCTGAGAACAAGGAAGAGCTTTAGAAAGTCCAGGAGACCATAATGGAGGCCCGTGCGTCAGATGGCTGGCAGGGGTGTATCTGGCATATCATCTTTCAGGAGAGCTACCCTGGCACAACCGTGGAAGACAGCATCATGTTGACAATTAGGGAAGTTGCAATAGAGATGCAGCTTTAAGAGAATGTCTCCACTCCTCTGACACTATGATATGGCCCTACTGATACAGCTGCTCAGGGAGCTCATGCTCTTTTCCTTTTGCCTAACATACCAAGTCAGACATGTTTTCTACATTTTAAGGTCCTTTGTTATCTGAGTACCACAACTCCACAGTACAGAGGTAAGTCAACTGAGCTATAATGCATTTCCTAACCTTTTATTGAGAGCCTGTGGTATTCCAGGTGTTCAGTTAAGTACTGGGGACACATGGTCTTCGTCCTCAGGGTTGGAAAAGTAACTAAGTAATTGCAATAGTGAAATGAACACCATAATCGAGTAAGTACAGGCTACTGGAGGGACAATTCTTTTTTTGATCTTCAGAGGTTAGAAGAGCCTTTTCTAAGTAGATGATGTCTGAGTAGTTACCTGAATAAAGAAGAGGAATTTGCCAAAACCCAGGAGACAATCAATCAATCAAATAATAACCACCATATTTTTTAGTAGTTACTATGTGCCTGGTAGTATGCTAAATTCTTTTCCTGAATTATATTTTATATAACCATGGTCCTTTAAGATATATATTATTATTTTCCTCAGATTATGGGTGAGGATATTGAAATACAAAGATCCTAAATAAGTTGTTAGAGTTATACAGTTGATAAGTAGAGGACTTGAAAAGGTTAGAGACAGAAAGAGTAATCATGAAGTAATCCATACAAGCAATTTAGATTTTATCTTGAGGATAATAATCATCCAGTCACTGGCTTTTGAACTACAGGAGACAGATATGGGGTTGCATTAAGCATTTGTGTATAATTTAGAGTCGCCAAGCCCAACCCAGTGTGGAACTCTGTAAACAAACAGATTTCCTAGGTCCTATGCCAGAGGTCTGATTCTTTAGGTCCCTGTGAGCATGAGAATCTGTATATATACAGATCTCCAATGATGACTCTGATATCAGTCAAATTAGGAATTCACTAATAAGTGGTTGCAGAGAATGGATTGTAACACAAACTGGCAGTAGGGAGATCTGACAGGAATGATGGCATCTTGGATTGGAATAGATACCAAAAGAGATGTCTGAACTAGAAACATAAAATAAAGATTTGTCAGTTTATAACTCTGATTTAAAAAAAAAAAGAGAAAACAATGGTGGGGTGATTTGCTTCAGGAGTGTGTCCTTGCATGAGAAGAATCATGACTTACAAGAGAATGCTGATGCCACCTCCATTTATAGGGTTAGTACAGGGAGAAGAGCCCAGAAGAGGACTTAGGAACAGCCTCTTCATGTCCTATAGAGAAGTCATAGCCTTTCGTGCTTGCCAGTCTTTGTACAAGCTGCTCATCAACTGTGTGATTCTCTTTCCCGCCTTTTCTCCCACTAAACCCATCTGTCCTTGTACGAACCTTCTCTAACATTCTTCCTTGAGGACTCCAATTTGCCCTTAGAGAAACTTTGGTTTGTTCCTAAAAAATTAGTATGTATGTCCATCTTGAATCACAATTAATTATTGTTTTCTAATTGTTTTTCCATCTTGGTTTTGTATTTTCACAGTAGATTTTAAGCTTTCTAAAAACAAAGGTTACTGCTAACTTTTTTGGAATACCTCATAGTTCCTAGAATTAGAATCCAGGGGGTGTTCACTGAGCACCTAAAGATCAGCGGTTGCTGAATGGCTCTGTAGTGTTGTATGTGATGAATAGTGATCCATATGTACCAATATACACAGAGTAAACCTATTGTCCTGGTGCAGTTATTAATAGTTTGTTCCTCTTTTGTCTTCAAAATTGTTACATTTACATGTAGACAATAAATTATATAGTCGCCCTACTGATAATGCAGCCAATGTACATTTTTTAAAGTTAGCATTTTTACTACTTCTAACTAAAATATTATTTTGTGGGGAGGGAGAGTAAGGAATATTAAGGTGTTTCTTCATACATTTAGCATCATGTGATGGGTGTGTCATTCTAGATGCTATATGTCTCCATTACTAGATTGGTGGGGCCTGCTGCTCAATTAATTGATGTTATTATTTATTATATAATCACTAGGGGCCCAGTGCATGAATTCGTGCAACTTGAAAGGAACTGTGGGCTGCAAGGTTGTGGTAGTCACAGGGGCGGGTCTTGGCCCATCCTCCACACCCCAGCCTGGCTCCTCCCACCAGAGCCCCTGGTTACCTGTCTGCCCGCAGCCCCGCTCCCACTGCCACTGCTCCCACGCACTGATGGTAGCACCGGCCCCATTCGCACCTGCTGAAGGCATGAAGCCATTGGGGCCGGCCGCTTGCACCCACTGGTGGCCCGAGCAATCAGGACCATCACCGGGCACCAGCAGTGGGTGCAAGCAACAGCTCCAGCACCGGCTGCAGGTGAGAGCAGGGCAGGCGCTGGCAATGGGTGTGAGAGGTGGCTGCTGGCCCTGATCTCCCCTCAGGGGCAGGGGGAGGTGGAGAAGCCCTGAGGGGTGATTGGGACTGGCAGCCCTGCTCACACCCGCTGATGGCACTGAGAGATCCAGGCTGGCGCCAGGTGCTGGCAGTGGTGTGAGTGGTGACTCTGGCGCCAGCAGCGAATGCAAGTAGGGCCGACGCCGGAAGCAGGTGCAAGCACTGGGCAGGACCACGACACGTGGGAGCAAAGCATTTTCACTAACCACCAGAGGCTCGCCCCAATAATGGCGACTGGTGCCCCGCCTTGGTCTGTCGCCCTGCTCACATGCTTAACCTTCCTGCCATGGCCAGAACCTGCCATGTTCCACACACTCCCTCTGTCATCTCTCACTGCTTGGTTGTTCAGTTGTTCCAGTTGTTCTGCCGTTCAGTCTGTTTGCGTATTAGCCTTTTATTATATAGGATAAGGGTTTTTTTTAAATTCCATTAAGTTATATAGTATAATGTTTATATAATAATATATATTACTGTATTATGTGTGTGTGTATATATATATAATATGTTACTAAATTATAGTTTAGAAATGCTAGATACTTTTTCATGTTTGTATAAAAGATAACCCTTTTCAATACATGGTAAGGGATTTTCCCAAATATGCAAAATTATTCTTTTTGAATTTTTTTCCAGAAAAATTTCAACATTTTCAATTTATTTAAACCTATAATTCATGGGAAAAGAGAAATGTTTTCTCATTCATTAGCTTCCTAAATACACATAGGCTTAGTCTATCATCCTCAATGAATGATGATGCTGTTTTATTGAGGACAAAATCTAGATTGTCAAGCTATTGGTTAAATACAATTTCAAAATTTTCAGAAACCAAAAGTAAGGTTTGACTATAGTATGAACTTTACTTCTTCCCAGACTATATACTGCGGCATAAGAGAAGGAAATAAGATACCATTCTTTTTTTAAAATATATTTTTATTGATTTCAAAGAGGAAAGGAGAGGAAGAGAGAGATAGAAACATCAATGAGAGAGAATCATTGATCAGCTGCCTCCTGCATGCCCCACACTGGGAATCGAGCCCACAATCTGGGCATGTGCCGTTGACCAGAATTGAACTTGGGACCCTTCAGTCTGCAGGCTGACACTCTATCCACTGAGCCAAACCGACTAGGGCTAAGATACCATTCTTTCTTGCAGTCCACACTTTCTCCAAGGGCAATTCTTAGTCCCCTCATTTTCCAGGTCAAAGTGGCATTAATCCTGTGCAAATAGTTCATCTAGTTTGTGTTTACTAGAGCAGCACAGAGGCACTCTGTTTATGTCTGACAAAGTAGTTATAAATCACACTTCTCCTCCAGATCATAAATACATATTTATCTTTAGCATACATCACCAACTGAGTCATTTTGATGTAAATATTGCACCTCTTAAATATGATGATAATAGAGGCTGTGAATCCACAGATTTGTGCAAGTTCTCCCTTTCAATAACTGAAAATATTTAAATCGCAGACACTTTCACATCCTATGGGGAGTGGCAGACAGACGTGCCAATAGAGTGGGACCTATTATTTCCTCTGAGTAATGAATAAAGCAGACTCACTGGCATCTGATAGGGAATTATGGAACTTTTGCCAAGTTGGAAGGCTTGGGTTGTGCTGTGACCAGCAGCCCAGAAGTGACGGATTCAGGGGGGTCCTCAGCTCCTTGTGGCCTTTCAGCTCTGTCATCTCATAGAAAGGGCTCTATGGTGAAGGGCTGTAAACAACACAAGGTGGGCATTCGTCCGCAGAATCATGCAGCTTTCTGAAATTGGTAAAGAGACCATCTTTGGATAAGAGGCTCCCCAAAATAACGGAGAATCTACATTGTGGCGGCATTGCCATCTCTCACTGCTTGGCATCCTTGTCTGAAAACTCAGTTGGCTGTAATTTCACCTGAAGATTAAAGCACAGATTTTTATGTGTATCTTCTGCTCTCCAAATGTAAAACATATAAAGTACACCTACATTCAGTTCTAACTAGCAGTATTGTAATTCAGCAGATTTCTGTTTTTCACTGAAACCTGGAGTTGAATTGTCTTGAGCCGGAAGGCATTCAAGCTGCTGTTTTTCACTTAGCTATATTTCTCTATAAGCATCTAATTGTTTCAAAAAGTGATGTACAGTATGCAAAAGCCTGAATCTCATGCAAATAAGTCTGTACAGCACTAAAGTTAACAGGTGTTCTCATTAATGTAAGTAGACATGGAACAATTCTTGAATGTTTTATAAACACTCATAATCATAGCCAAATATGTTATAATAGCACAGAGATACTTACATACTGCAGCATCTTTTATTCTTGTTGTGCAATCCCAGCACTTATTAATAGGAGACGTTGGTGAGTAATTAACTAATGGCAACAGTACCTGTTTCTACTTAAGTCTCTGCATCTTAAATTCGTTCTAAATAAAAATATTGGAAATAAAACTAGTGCCACCTGTCCTCCACAGCTTGCTTATTTATTAGTGTTAATGGTGCTTTCATGAAATTAATGACGACAACATTGATGGACCAGCAATGAGCACCTTACTGAGATTATCTGAAGACTTTATTCATTAACCTAAGGGTTAACTCTTGATGATCTTAAGTTTGTTTCCAATTTTCTATATTATCAACTCTCACTTAGAATGGTCCACATGTAAGGTCACATTCTTGGATGATCTACCATAGATCACCCCTGCAAAATACATGGTGGCTTTGGAATATAATCAAGAACCTTCTATCCCAGCTTTATGTGTTGAAACACAGGCCCACTCTATTGTTTGAATCTAGAACTTACTGACGTATGGGAAAATACAGTCTCAGACTGCAGTTCTTCATCTTCAAAAGGGATTGCCTTCTTTACTCTGAGAGAAGTGTTACCAGTAGTTATATACTACTTACATTGCTTGAAGGAACACAATAGTATTGCAAAATTTTATTTATTTATTTATTTACTTTAATTTTTTTCTTTATTGATTGCAGTGGTTCTCAACCTTTCTAATGCGGTGACCCTTTAATACAGTTCCTCATATTGTGGTGACCCCCAACCATAAAATCATTTTTGTTGCTACTTCATAACTGTAATATTGCTACTGTTATGAATCGTAATGTAGATTTATGATATGCAGGATGTATTTTCATTGTTCGCAACCCACAGGTTGAGGTATTACATATGTGTCCTTATTCCCCCACCCTTCCCCCCAACTCGTGCCCTCATCCCCCTAGTGTCTGTGTCCATTGGTTATGCTTATATGCATGCATACAAGTCCTTTGGTTGATCTCACCCCCTTAACCCCACTCTCCCCTAACTTCCCTCTGAGGTTTGACGGTCTGATCAATGCTTCTCTGTCTCTAGATCTGTTTTTGTTCATCAGTTTATGTTGTTCATTTTATTCCACAAATGAGTGAGATCACATGAAGTATTGCAAAATTTTATTACAATGGAGGATGAGTTAAGTATACTGTGGCATATCAAACAATAGGATATAATGCATTCACTGGAATGTATAAAATAGATAATGCTTATTTATTAATTACTAGTGCCCCTTAGGTGTGGGTTGTGTAGCCACTCAGTGGGTAAACAAAATTGCCCTTGGCTTTAGAGTGATTATAGTGTAGAGGGGGAAACAGAGAAACCCACAGGGCACTGCAATATAGACCCTGTGTCCTATGATGAAGGCTATCGTGGGAGCACTTAAGAGAACATCTATTTCAAATAACCCTGTTCTGTAAAGGTCACATTTACATGGATTTTAACAATGAGCTAGAGGAAGTCAGAGGGTTCTGGGCAAGGGAAGCAACCTGCTCTAAGGAAGGAATAAGTAGTAGATGGCTGCATTGCAGAGATGCCGACGGAAATGTGGAGCGGGTGCTACCCAGCAGGTAGGTGGCAGAGCACACGGGCCTGGCAGGCTGAAGTTAAACAGTTCGCATTGCAGAATAATAGCTGTGGGGAATCTTAGAATGATAGCAAGTAGAGGAATGGGATGTCCAGACCCAAATTTCAGAGAAAGGAAAACATAGATAAGAAGGTGAGGGGACTAAAATATATTATTTTTAAATCCATGTGGGAAATGATGACAGTACATAGGTAGCAAAATGAATAAAAGCATTTTTATAACAGTACACACATTACCATTAAAGTATAAAGACATAAATAATGTGTATCAATTAGTGAAAAAAAATATAGGAGGATATACAACAACCCAGTATACCTTGGGGAAAGAAATCGTGTGCTTATGTTATACTTTTGTATTTGTTAAAAATTTTAAGTTGTCCATTAAATAAATGACAGAAGTAATAAAAATCATTCTTCTTTAAAAGTAGCGAGGGCAGCAGATTCCCAAATGCCATGTAACTAGCTGAGTAATATTGCAGTGAACATAGCTCAGGCTAGAAGCTGTTCTGTGTTTGGCAGTTACTGATTGAGTGCTAGATACCAGTGAACACAGCTCTCAGTATGATTAGTTTATCTAGAGGCAACTACTCCCCCCAAGTTTAAAAATTAACATTAACAGCAATAAAACTCTAAGCTGGTATCTTTATACACCAACTGCTTCGATTAGTCACTTTTTCAGTCGTTTTTCATATGAGCACCACAGGCAAAAGTTTTGGTGTAGCTGACTGCAAAACTGTGGGAACTGCTAAACTATCTACTAATTACTTGGATAGTATTCTTTCATGAATATTGAGAAGACTGTTTCTCAGTGCTTCAAATATTTTACCACAGATGAAAGAATAAACATGAGTTTTTGTTTGAAGTGATTTTTGGGTTGGGAATTTTGTTAATAAACAGAAAGGTAGAGTGGACAAGTGATATGGGGTGTGAATGTTCACTACAGGGCCCATTTTATTATGCAGAACAAATCTGTGTTGTAAGAATTCATGAACCAAATTTCTTGGGTGTCAAAGGTACAGCTCAATTTCAATTAAAAAGCACTGTTTCTTAAAAGGTTGGCCTTAAACCTTAGATTTCAGAATGCACTTGAGATCTGTCGTGTATGTAGCCCAACATTTGTTTACTTTCCATTAAATAAGAAATTGCTTACATGGGCAGGTTATTTTGATATGATGACACCACTGAGGGTTTTGATACATGTACATGCAAATCAATCAACTCCAAACATATTGAAAACATATCCAATAAACATCTGGAAACTAATGAACGCACATTTGTTAACACAAGGGGAACTGTGGAAATGCAGGATCCGTTTTTGCTCAGGCTCATTTAGTAGCGTGTGGATTTAAGAATGTTTCACAGAGTCAGAAGAAACAGTGTAATTATAACATAAGGTTCAACATCTTTAGATATGTAGAACATTTTCCATTGCTTAAAACAAATATTCCCTGAGAAAGTATAAAACATTTTTCTGACTTGCAAAGTTTTTGCAGTCTATCATTTAAATTACTTAAGTAAAGGGAGCTTTACTGCTCCCCAAAGCTGAGAATAGAAGACCCTCCATGCACATTAGCTTGTTCTTCTTGACAGGCCAGAGAAGTGTGTGTGTGTGCCAATTAAAACAAAAATGGATCCCTAGTGGCTTGTTCCTCACACAGCTTCTGAAGACTGCTATCATTGTTTGCTAGGGTAACCCTGGATAAGGCTGCTAGCCAAAGTAAACAAACTTTTCAAAACTTTCATGACAGATGGGGGTTGCAAATGCATTTTAATAAGAGAGTTGCCAAAGCAACTTATTTTTTTTATAATCAGCATATATTTACTTAACATCTAGCAACATTGGGAACACAAGGCAGATACTTTCTCACAAAATGTTTTAACAAGTAACATTTTTGGATAGACAAATTGAAGACCTTTTACTTCTAACTGATATTTTACCCTTAGTTTTATGTTAACTTTGCTCGACATGTTAATAAAAATGTTAGGAGTTACTCAGACCTGACTGTAATTTGAGACAGACATGCTGCTTGATAATGTAATTTCTTTGGTGATCATAAACACCTTTGAGACCAAGTAATTTAAGTATTATAGTATAACCATGACAACCTTCATTTGATCAGCTATATCAAATGTGGAGTGTGATGCAAAATGAAAAAATATGTGAATATGAAGGTTTTTAAAAATTTATTATTGTTTCAAAGTTATATCTTTATATCTCACTATTTTGTAGCCAAAATATATATCTCTATTTCTTGCTGTTAGATTTAATAAAGATATGGCCAAAATTAATAACAAAAATAATTTATAGTCACTTTAAATATACTTAGTATATTTTGACATTACTTTTTATATTCGCTAATTCAAATGTAATGATTTCATTATGAAGTCCAAAGTGTCTCCAAAAATAATAGTAATTAAATTCTATTCCTTTTAAATTAGTAATCCACTTATTTGTAAAATCACTGTAGCTACATCATTTAACATTTTTAGGGTTCTTTCAATACCTGGCATATTTTATTGCACATTTCCTATATATAGTTTTAGCTTCATTAAGGTGGAATAAACTCTCCTTTAGTTTATAGTCAAAGATTGACCCTAAGCACAATTTGAAAGTTATTTAGTTCAAATGTGAGATTGTTTTAGTCCTTTCTACTAAGATCTTAAGGAGTTTTGGGGATGCTCCAATTCAGTTTTAGATACAACTTTTTCATTGCAGCATAGCGGTAATTTTTGAGAGAAATAAAAGGGAAAAAAATAAATCTGAGTAAGGCTGTTGGGGGATCTTTTAAAAGTGTGCTGTTTTTAGTATAACAATAAAGAAACAAGCAACTTTTTTGTAAGGTTTGTATTCCAAATTTCACAACTAGGCTGAAATTCTCGTGGTCCTTTCTCCATATGCAGAGAGTCCTTGAGTGTATATGACTGTTTGATGAGGACTAGTGAACTAGAAATCAAGATCTTTGTAATCTCTTAATTCTATCATTTAAAATGATGCCAATTTGATAGAATGGCATTCTCATTTGCTTCATTTTCTTCATTTGCAAAATTACTTTATGATAGTGGAAGGAAGCTGCATTTGAAGGATGTTTATTATGTGCTTTGAGATCATTAAAGCTCATATCACTTTGCATACCAAGTGGCAGTGTTCATATTCTTAATATACCAAAGTTCCGATACAATCAACCTTTAACAAATAACATATCATGACCAACAGTTTATGCATAATTCCATGATGTAAATGTGTCTTCAGTAATTACTCCATCCTCTGAAATCTTGACGTGAGTCTTGTCTGTGCCACTCACATTGGGACTTTTATATAGGCCATTTTCTGTTGTTGTTTATCTTTTGTTATTTATACATATGTCCTATTTATCCAAACAGATTGTGAGCTCTTGAGGGAGGGGGCTGTGTATCCCTAGCTTCTAGCAATATGCCTTACATTTTGTGGATGTTAATTAGTTCTCCTTGATAGTTTGGATAATGTTTGGTCAGAAACACATCCTCACAGTCTCCTAAACAAATAATTATTTGTGGGATTGATTCTACAATAGGAAGAATGCTACTATGAAAGAGGGGAACACATATTGCTCATTATCTCTTGCATCTCTGATAGTGTCTCAATATGCATTTGAGGCTAACTGGAACAGAATAGCCAACAATATTTAACCACCAAATATGTTTTACTGATATCTATATATAGTATACAGTTGTCCGTTGATCATTATTGAATTTATTTGATTATTATTTATAAAATATTGCAAATAACTAAATTAAAATGTCTACAATGTTAACTTTATGAACCTATAAATAGGTTTAATTTGCTTTTTAATTTTTTATTTTTCCAATTCTAAACAAAAAATTCAATTATTCTTATAGTCAGAAAAAAAATGTGAAATTCTAGAAAAGATTTTTTCTATTCTGCTAAATCAAAGTATTAAAATTTTAATAGCATAAATACCATTTTACATATTACTTTCTTATTTAAATTAAAATCTAACATGGCTGGGTGGCTCACTTGGTTGGAGGGTCATGGGTTCGATTCCCAGTCAGGGCACATACCCAGGTTGCGGGTTCAGTCCCCAATCTGGGAGTGTACAGGAGACAACTGATCAATGTCTCGCATCGATGTTTCTCTCTCTCTCCCCCTCTCTCTTCCTCTGTCACTAAAATAAATATAAGAGTATCCTCAGGTGAGGAAAAGAAAATCTAACATAGGAAAGACTAATTGCTAGCACCATATTGGCAAGGTTGACAGTTAATTGACAATATTCAATAAACATAAATGTTACTTGTTAAAACTCCTTTAAGGCATTTTCAGTTAATACAATAATATTACATTTGTTAATGAAAGCCTAAAAACCTATTTTTTTCTCCTGTCTTCTCAGTGCAGTTTGGAGGTGGGTTATCCCTCCTCCATTTTCTGAGGAACCAAGCCAGGACACAGACCGAGGTTCTTAGCACAAGGGAAAACTATTATTAAATTAATACCAAAAAGACTTAAGGAATGTGTTTGTTAGAAATTTGTCCAGTGGACATGCTTGTATAATTTCCTAAGCATACATTTGTTATGAGAAAGAATTCAGATGGATCATTCTTTTAGTGTGAAAATGTTTGGGGCAAATTTCCCCAGACAGGTATTTGAAGATAGCTATTATTACAATTAGCATATTTCATTAAGATTGCTTTGGTGCCAAGATATATCCCTTACAAATTGGACTTGGTGGAGAAAAAGGGTTTCAAGAGACATTTGTCTAAAAGCTTCTAAGAAAAATGGAAACCAGTAGCTCTTGCCTAAACTTATTATATTTCCTGTAAAGTCTTTATCCTCTTCACCCCAGGATCTGTCACTTAAGCAAAACATGTTATTAAAAGAATACATTAGTATGGCTTAATATCAAATAGTTTATATCTGTTATTAGTTCTACATCACTTTGATTGTCATCAGGGGTTGTTCAATCAAAAGGTGCAGTCAAAACTAACATTCTTTACTGATGTCTTTTTTCCCCCCAAGAGTGTTGAAAAATTGATTGTTCAAAGTTCTGATATGATTAAGAAAATCATTTATCAGAAAATGTAAAGAGGTAATGTAAAAAAGTGGATGGAGAACCTGAATTAAGTGGGTTTTGCCACTCAAAGACTTTGAAACTGCTTTCCTGTGAGTGACTGGGATGGAACAGAACAGTCAATTACTGACTGTAATTAAGAAGTGGATGCTTTTAAACTGTAGAGAGCAGTAGCAGACTTCTCCAGACTGTCTAGTAACTCAAAAGATCAGTGGGAAGACAGTAGGAAGGAAGTGAACTGTATCTCTCTGACAGTATGTTTTGAAGAAATTGCATTCATATAGTTCTGATCTAGCTTCCCAAAATGAATTAATAAATCAATGATTATGTATGATTAATGCAGTAAAATGTTTGGACAAAGAAACCTTTAAAATTCATTTTTGCTTGTGGTTGTTTTAGCAGTAAAAGATCTCCTTTCCATTATATAAAATGCACCAAAAATGCAAATGCCCTGCTTAGTACTTATATTTTATCACTGTTTGAACTTACCAGCCTGGAAACTGAACTATTTGGCCCTTTCTGAAACCTTCAGGGTGCAGGAAATCTAATTATATATATTTTTTATAATTTTAATAATGGTTTATTTATAATGGCAGGGAAATATATTGTAGATTATGTTTGGGCTAACATATTTTTCTTTTTTATGCTAACAAATTGTGATATGATATAACACATACATAATCAAAATATTTTACATGTAGATTAGGAATTAGTAGAGGCTGAGGACATTACTAGCTTTCTTGGGTTAGTCAGAAGTGACCTTATATTTTTAGATTGCTATTTCTGTGGAAAGATTTTATAAAGTAAACATTTGGGATTTTATGGAAGTAAAGAACATTGCAAGGGTGTTTAGATGTTTAGGCAAACATCAGCTTAACTGCGTTTTACTAGATACGTAAAAAAGACTAGCCTGGCCAGTATGGCTGAGCGGTTGAGCATCAACCTATGAACCAGGAGGTCATGATTCTATTCCGAGTCAGGGTACATGCCCAGATTGCAGGCTTGATCCCCATTGTGGGGTGTGCAGGAGGCAGCCAATCAATGATTCTCATCATTGATGTTTCTATTTCTCTCTTCCTCTCCCTTCCTCTCTGAAATCAATAAAAATATGTTAAAACAAACAAACAAAAATTATTTAAAAAACAACAACCAGGAAAAAAAAACAGAAGATCATTTGGGGGCTGTTTTGAGCCATCCCAAATCTTACGTGCAATTTTACTTTAAACAATAAATAGAGTGATTGGCCCTGGTGATCTGTCAAGTCTAGTGTGGGTAATTAATTTACTCTTATTTTCTGAACTTTGATTTTTCATAATTGCATGTAGTTTAGGTAGTTCCTCTCTCCTTACAGTCGTGAAATGTTAGAATCCATCTCCCTTAAGAATGGTTTCATTTCAGTACTGAGTGATGTTGCATCTCTATATAGTTTTTCTAAAAATAAATGACAAATGAATATTTATGTATATGTGTAATCGAAGATTACTTTAACACCCTGGGACCATTGTTATTAAATGTTGCCATAAGAATCACTGAAACCTTCAGAGTGAGCTATTCGGGGTAATAATTGTCACTTTAATGATAGAATTATGGAGACAGCCTGAAGCATGATTTGTGATTTCCTGAACCTGTGCCACACTGCAGTGTTCACCTCCTATTTAGAGCAAGTCGGGCTGAGGAGAGGTGACTAGCTCCTGATTCAGGATGTTGAAATGTCAGTCCTCTAAACCTCTGAAGCCTCGCTTGATGGGTGACAGCAGCCGGGAAATGTTCATCTTCCTGTTGAAACAAGAAGTCAATAAAACAAAGGGAAAATCTGCACAGTTCAGATTGATGGCCTAATGCAGAAAGCGTGCCCACAACCACTCTAATCCAATTCTTCTCTAAGTAGCCCTTTATGTGTGAAATCAAGAGCATTGCTCTGTTCCTATAGGGTCCCATCCTCTCTCTCACAGTTCTTAGGAGAAAAAGATTCGCTGAAATGAAAAACACATAGTTACATGTTAAATATTGCCAACTATTTAACAGCCCAGAGAGTCTGGAATGGGAATGTTCATTTGATAAATACTCTCCATGAGAGGTTCAAGTATGTAAATAAACTTCTATTTCTAATACACTCCTGTGGTGGGGAAATTGGTCCTTTATTAATTTCTGATAGGTCTTTATGATAGGAAAGTAGAAATATCCAAATGTTATTCATGTGAATGGCCTTTTAGAAAAGTCTGCATTTAGTCTCTTTGGTAAGTAGTCTGTTTTAGAGCCCTCTATAAAAGGAAGTCAAATGTAGAGATACTATTAGATTTAAAAAAGACAAACACGAAAGAGCCAAAAGTGCAGAATGAATTCTGACACACCCGGGTACATTTTTCTGAGGCTCTGACTTAAGTGGATACTGTCTGCATTATTCTGAACTTCCTGGCTTGCTTCTCCTTGAGTTGGAGTAATTCAGCTTTAGAACTACTCTGAGTTAATCGTTCTATTATGAAAACAATAATGTATTTGTTATGACATGAAAAAACAGTTTATAGTGAGCAATTCAAAATGATACTAGTCTCCCAGTTCCCAGAAAGACAATTACTGGAATACAAGAAAATATTTCAGTGTATTGAAGTGTGTGTTTTTTGTTTAAAAAAAGGATACATATTTTTTAAACTATAGGAGATCTATTTTATTTGGTTTGCTTACCTGTCAATTTTTTTCTTTTTTCAGATCACAACAGCATCAGGAAATGAGTTCCTTCTACAGTCAGATATTGACTTCATCATATTGGATTGGTTCCGCGCTATCAAAAATGCAATTGACAGATTGGTATGTATTTATTTTGGCTGTTACCTTTATTAATTAAAACATAGTCATTTAAATCTTATCGCGTAGGCATATAGCACACACATTTAAGTGGATCCTATGGATTGAGAGATATTAAATTATTTTAAGTTTAAACAGAGTCCACTAAAAACATTTCAGCAAATAGGATTTGTGGATATAAATTTCACTGAATTTCATTCTTTCAAAAATACAGGACATTCATATATTTTTAATAAAATAACATGGACATTCATCTACTGGAGACTGTAAAAAGCACACAAGTGCTTAATAACTACTGAATTTTTACATTTTCAGTTACTGCAGTCTGTGATGCATATTCTTGAAAATAAATATCAATGTGTTGAAGCCCATATCACTGTTCTTATACCAGTAAATAATAATCCTGAGTACTGATTTTCATTGTTCTTTCAGTTAAGCTAGATTGTTCTTTTCATGAAAATTACATATCTAGAACTTCCTAAATCACACATTCAGAGTATGTTTTTAAAAGAGTCAAATTACCTAGCTGGTTTGGCTCAGTGGATAGAGCGTTAGTCTGCGGACTGAAGGGTCCCAGGTTCAATTCCAGTCAAGGGCATATGCCTGGGTTGTGGGCTCGACCCCCAGTAGAGGGTGTGCAGGAGGCAGCCGATCAATGATTCTCTCTCATCATTGATGTTTCTATGTCTCTCTCCTTCTCCCTTCCTCTCTGAAATCAATAAAGACATATATTAAAAAAATAGTCAAATTATTTAAAATTACTCATTTTATACTAATTCTAGACCAAACATCTAATTTTAGGACACTAATATTTGCAAAATCTTGAGGAAGAAATATTTTTGAGAGCTTTTAATAAGGTATACAAGAGGAAAATACATTTTATGTGTGGTGTTTTTGCTCATGATGCTCTGTCTCCCATTATATGATTTTGATTTCAGACTAAAACTTTAAAACATAAATTAACAAAGTGAATTTTCTCCATCTCTAATATATGTTCTTTTCCAGTCAGGTATGAGTGCTCGTGCCCCATCCCCCCCCCCCACACACACACATAAACATACGTGCACTCATGCACAAGCACACACACACACTCGCACATAGCTTGTCATTATGAGAGGACTCAGGAGTCACACTGCATGAGTTTGAATCCTGGTTCTATCATTTACTAGCTGTGTGGCCTTGGACAAATTACTTATCTCTTTTGGCTTCAGTTTCCTTGTCTGGAAAGTAAGAATAATAATAAGAATACCTACCTCATAGGATTGCTGTGATGAATAATTGAGTTAATGCATGTGGAATGCTTAGAGTAATGCACAGGATTTAGTAAGCACCATATGTATAACTGCTATAAATTTGAATGTTAAGCTTGGCTCTAGAGGGTCCCATCCCAAAAATAATTATCATATTTTAAACATCCTTTTAAATTTAACATCAAAATAGATCCCCAAATTATTTTTTTAATTCTTTCTTCCTTTTAAATTTTTTCTGACTAATTGTTTGGTGTTTCTAGCCAAAGGATCCAAGCACTCCATCAAGAAACCTGGAATTATTCAAAATCCAGAGATCCTCCAGTACTGAATTGCTAAGTCATTACGATAATGATATAAAAGAACAGAAACCAGAGCACAGAAAATCTTTAAGTAAGTATTTTTCTAACTTGCTCATGTTAACTTAGTCAAAATGCAATGCGTATGAAATATAAATGCATTAAAATGAGATTTGAGCCAAACTCATACTACCCATGACAGATGTGTGGCCATTTCCTGGCCAGGGATCCGTGCACGGGAGGGCAGTCTGGACATTTTGCTCACATCATTGTTGGTAATGTCTTTTCAGAAAATAATTGTTCCAAGGTCCCTGTCTTCACTTACACCAATACCTAAATCTCTGAGAAATAGCCATTGTGTTCAGATTGGTGATTGATTTTAAGAGTGGGAAATGTCAAGCGTCTTCAAACCTTGGTACGCTGACTATTTGATTTCCATCCAGTAAAAGATGTATGAGCGACCAATCACATTTGGCCTAACTTAAACCAACAAACTGCAACTTTCTACACTTTCAGACCACCAGAAATATTTAGAAATGTGGAATGTGAAGTAGATGTTCTCTAAGGTCACATGTAGTTCTAATATTCTAAAAGGAATGAACTTGGGATTATAAGGTCCAATCTCACCACTTATATCCTGATCTTGAGTACATCTCTTAATTTTTCCCAGCCTGCTTCTTCCTCAATAAAATGGGTTTTTTGAAAGGTTTCAGGTACACTTATCTCATAGAGTTGATTTGAGTCTCAACCTCCTAAAAGAAGAAGTAGATATCTTTGGAATTAGAGAAAACCATTTTCCCAAAGTCTTAAAAACTATAGTAACTTCCCTGGATCATCCACTGGGCCACCTCAATCTTCTGATACACCATTTTTCTGCCATTTCTTCTGGCCAAAGTGCAGTGTAGTTACATCCCAACCTTTTGAATATAGGGAGAATTCAGTAATAGAGAAGGGATGCTAACAATATCTAGATATGTACCAGATATGTATGTATGTGTGTGTGTATATATATATATATATATATTTGTGTGCATTAGGGAAGACTATATATATATTCAAGGAAGAGGAAAGTTATGTATATGTAATAACATATCTTCCAAAGCTAAATAAATTAGGGGCCTAAAATATAGAAATAGTATTACAATTTCAAGTAGATTTACCCTTTCAAAATTAAGTCATTATTTTAAGAACTGAACCATAATTTAACCAACTTCTAGATACATATTTAGCTAGCTAACTGGGTTAAGTTAGATTTTAACATGATCAGTGTTAATGTCCTGAACCTCATATTGCTTTGCAAATATGTTGTGGAGAGTTAGCAATTCAATTTAAAAAGATTCTTCTATATGATGGTACAGTTTGCAGTTATCTTATTTGAACATTTCCCTTTAAATTCTGGTAACTGTCCCCTTTTACTTCATATGGGATCAGATAAGGTAATGTTTTATAGTTAAAATTAAATTGTGAGTATATAATGTTAATTATATAACCATTTTGAAGTATATATAAAGGATGTATGAGGAAATTATCAGTAGATCTGGAATCTCAGATATAATTGCTGCTTTAGAGGGAACCTTGACACATTTCTAAAGCTTGGAGCTCTGGAAAAAATGAAGATTTATAAAATTGTGTTTGAGAAACATTGAGGCAAATGGATTCTTTGTTCATTAATAGTCACCTGAATTGTTTTAAGATGATACTGGGGGAGGGGGGGGGGAGATTTCCTACAGACAGATTACCACCTACTCCTCTTTAGAATTTATTTTTAATTGAGAGAGACATTTATGTGTTTATTGGCAAGAGACACTTATGATTTACTCTATTTGATTCAAAATGTACCTAATTGTATAATGACCTTCAATTCATCATTTCCTTTGCAGTTCAAAAATCATGATAGCTAGGACATATTGAGCACTTAGTGTTCACAAGCATTGTTCTAAGTGTTGTCTTATACTGACTTAATTATCTCACTAACCCAATGAAGTAGGTATTATTATTAATCCTACTTTATAGCTGAGGAAGCTGAAGCACAGAGAATTAAGACAACTTATACAAAAAACAAGTTATGTAGACAATTTTCAAAGTTAAGCAATCTGATATTAGAGGCTATGATTTTAACCATTACACTATATTGAAGAGAATAAATAAAAGGTAAATTTAGTTTATCAACCTTTGACTTAATGGAAATAGAATATTAAAATGGGATCCATAGAGATCAGTAAACTTAAACAGGGACCAAAAAACACATTAGCAAAAGAATTAAAACCAGATGTTTCCTTTGGACTTTGATTTTACTATTAAAATAAAAGGGTCATTTACTCATTAATGCTAGCCCTAATTTTAGAAAATGCTTCTTTTCTTTGTTTTGGTGACTATTTATAGTTGTAAGCCTTTGTTAGGGCTAGCATATTTCTTGGAACATAGGATAAGGTTAATAGCCACCTATTACTTTGAATTAAGTTTATTCAGTATTTATGTATTCATTTTCATTTGAAAGGCATAATGATTGACCCACCCACACAGTATCAAATCAGACTATGCATTTGAAATAGTGATTAGCATGTTTTATATTAGTGTTTTTTGTATATTTTTTTCAAGTAGGAAATATGCTGTGTGAAACTCCTCTGATCTCAGTCCTAGATTTGAACACCCAAACTTAGGTTTTTAAAACATGCATTCTGTTTTATGTCACCCTTTTGAGATTAAATAATTATGTAGAATTAGAGATTCACACTATCTCCCTCCTTATTAGTAGTCTAAGCACAAACTTCATTGTCAGTTTGCTGCCTTTGGCTTCCTGTGCCCTTGATGTTCCCACGAGTTTTGTTGCCAAGATTGTAGACAGATAAAGCCAGAATTACTTTCTTAAAGGCATGTGAGCATCATTAGCAGCTAACAGGTGGTCATTTAATTGTCCAGTTTCCCTGTAGAACATGGGAAAAAATAGGCACTCTCAATGCATGAATTCAGAAAGTTAAGTGCTTAAATATACTTTCCTTTTTAAAATATGATTCTAACCTGCCAACACTATTAAGTACTAATCACATATTTTAAGATATCAGTTGAGTCTAACAGACAAGAAGCCGGAAAATTCAATGTAAGGGCCAAATCACTGTGGGAAATTCAAGATACCAGCATGGGATGAGAGTGGGAGAGCAGCTCTCCAGGGATGGCTGCTATGGAAAGTGGAGAGTCGATCAAAGAAAATGCTAACATCTTTTTCCAAGTCTTCCACTGATGGCAAAGAGGAAGTCTCAAATATAAAGCCTGCATCAGATAACCTTGGAGAGTTTTCATAACTTTTCTGGGCTTCACTGCCTAGATCTATAAAAATGGGCTTATTACTGTCCTTGCAGGATCATGTGAGAATTTGAAATTAGATATGTAAATACTTAGCTCACAGCAGGCACTCAATAAGTAAAAGCTCTTATTATTATCCTCTATGTCCCCAAGCAGATGGCACCAAAATAGGGCATGAGCCAAGGGTGGTGCCTGATGGAAGATTGGAGCAGGGCATATATACTTGACATCCTCTCCCTGAGTGTAGAGAAAATAGGGGAAAGGAGCCAGGACTGGAAATGGGAGCCATAGCTGCAAAAATCTAAATATGAGCAGCTGGTCTTTCCCCTGGCGACTCCCCAGGTGAAAATGGCAGCCAGGGCATTCTTGGGAGCAGCACACCAGGAAATATAAGGGAGCCAAGAGATACTCTTGATTCTTTTATACCCAGAAGAGCATGTCATTTAAGAAGTTCCAGTTGATGGAAATGATTCAGCATCTAGCCATTTCACTGTTTCTTTACACATAGCTGTCGTTTATTCATTTTCATTAATAGCTATACCTGAAGATGCACAACAATTTTTTTAATGTCACTCACAGGCGCTTTTATTTATTTTTTAAAAATGTGTTTTTATTACTTTATGCTTTAAGGGTACTATACCTCATGTTAGTCAATTTCTAAACAGTAAAGATTACTTTTATATAAAATCAACATTTTAGCATTATAAATAAGCATCCCAAAATGAATATGAGTTAGAAGAATAACATCAAAAGTCAAGAGAACTAAAAGAAAATGAGTTTTCTTTTATCCGCCTTTTTATTACATTATCATAAAAAAACACAAATGTGTTCCGGGTGAAATCCTAAAAGTCTTTAGATATGGATTTCCAATTTGATAACCCCTTAGTAATGTGTGTAATCAGAATATATGTACCAGACTGCACGGTAAAGATAGAAATGGAAAAATTTGTTTGAGATATTTATACAATGTAGAAAATAAAAACAGTTGTGAATCTTTAATGATATCTTTGTTTAAAAATGTGCCTGCAAAGGAATTATGGTCATGCCAAGTGAAAATAAGTTTGCTTGAGAAAGCAGTTAATTTTTGTACTAGTCTAAATAATGATAATACTGGTCATCCATAACTACAAGTAGACTATGTTCTCAAAATCCAATTGTAAACTGGTTGCTCAAACCTCAACATATTTTCAGAAGGAAACCATGTACAAGCCACAAAAGCACACTTGAACCTTATGCAATCATTTAGAATGTTGTTTCCGGGGAACAGCTCATTCTGAGTTGTTGCCCCGCTGACCCTAGGAGCTAAGCCCTCCCAGTAGCATTGCTTTCCATCTGGTTTTCTTTTCTTTCTCCCCTGCTCCTGCATCAGCTCCACCAAAGCAATTAAGATCCTCAGATTGGCTTTGGCTAGGAGGATCCAGAACCCTAAAAATCTCCAGTGGTGGCGGTGAGGAGATGCTGCGTCTCCCAGCCAAAGAAAAAGTGGATACGGAGAAAAAGGACTTTGGGAGGAAGTGTAGGCAGCATGGGTGGGAATGAATCCTCAGCAAGGGCAGATGTTTCTTATAAGAAATGTGTGTAATGACAGATTCAGTCTGGCATTGTCCTAAATGTTAACAATTGATGAATCTAGGTGGTGTCTATATAAATGGTCATGATGTTATTGTTTCTAGTATGTTTGGAAAAGTTTCACAAATTAAAAACTGGAGTCCACGCACATGTGCGCATGTGCGCGCGCACACACACACACACACACACACACACACACACACTCATGTTCATAACTCAATAAGAGAATATACATATTTTCTAATTGTGGTTGCAAAACTTTTAAGAAAAGATCAAATTTTCTGAATATGAGTCACATTTACCTCTTTAAATATAAAACATTGAAGACTTGTTTTCCTACTTTTTCCCCAAAAGCCAATATATTTATTTCTTGTGACCTTTATGGTAACTATGTAATTAAGAAAATTTATAAGGTTTTTATTATTATCCAAATGGAAAAGTCATATGAGTGTCTTGGATAAATATGTAATTATCAATTGTTTTAAACACATATTCTGAAGCCTGTTCTGGAGACTCACATAAATACAGATTTTAAAGTTTCTTCTTCTTAAGTATTTTATTTAAAACAAACTAATCTTGCCAGTGCATGGAAATAATAAGATGAAAAAGCCATCTGTCAAGAAAATAAAGACAATATTAAACTAGCAGAAATAAATTACATCTAGTGCTGAAGAAATAGAATAAATCTTACCTGAAAAAGACAAAAAGCTTATAATTTTTGTCGAAATTATGGTTATTGTGTTGTCAAAGAGACAAAGGTTTCTGATTTGGGTAGGATGGTCAGCCATCAGATTTTTTTTAAATCAATATTGCCACCCTGGCACCAGTTTCATAAAATATCCCCCTGAGGAAACAAATGATTGCACTAAAGAGTAAAAATAAATAAGTTTATTTTACTAGTTATAAGACAGACAAATATCTAAGGAACAGTGAGGGTCAGTTCTTTTCTGTATTGTGTTCCCCAAGTTAAGGGAAGTTTTTATTTCAAAATATTCCAGTTTGTGAGGAGAAATGTCAAGTTCTAAATAAAAATTCATGTTGCTAAAGCTGAGGGATTTAAACGTCATGAGAAAAAAACAAGTAAAGATTAGACACACACTTGATAATCAGGCATCTGAATTACTTTGTCAAAACAATGTTATTCATGAAGGTCCCGGGCTTCACTGATGTGTGTGACCACAGCGATTGCTCTGAAATGTGTTCCCCAGATAGCAGCAATCCCAACTTTCCTGGGACCCAGAGATTGGAGCTTCTTTAAAACATTCAGTTTTCCATGAATCATTGGATAGGACTTTGTTATTAGCTGAGCGAAGACTGTTCTGATTAATCTCTTCTTTCCCATCCAAGGGGATGATCTTGCCTTCTGACCTGTGGGTGTCCGTTGTCATGTATCTTGTAGCCTCAGCCACTCTGAGAGTCTATCTAACCCCATCAGCACTCAAACACTAGATCACCCCATCTCCTCCCGACCCTGGCGGTAACTTGGTGACCATATTTACCCTTAGATGAACTGCATTTAATCAATTTCTCATTTCATTAGGTCAAATGGCATTTTTATTTCAATAACAGGCCAAATCCAGAGGGCTCTTTGCTCTAACTCTCGAGCAATATTTCGTTAGCATTAATACACTACTGTGACTGTAAACAATAGAAAAAATGCTCTTTGATCTCCTCTGAAAGTTTTCCTCTGTTTATTCTATGACTCTAGAATAGGCATATATTAACATTTACTTGTAAAGTTAGGCATATTATATCTTTTCACTCTTGTCATATCAAGTTTAAAGTATTTTAGTTAAACATGAGGTTTGAGGCATTCTGACAGTGAATCCCTGTGCAGAGAAAAACATTCCTTTGAATGTAATGATCACATGCTTATGTATACAGGATTTGTTTGGTGTATTCCTTTTGTTTCTGCAGTATAGGAAAAATGCTACTGGTCTTCAAAATCCTAAGAGAAAGTAATTTGCTTTTTAGTACATTTATTTGGGTGTCCCAAATAGGCCTAATAGTATACTTAGAAAAAATATTTATTGTAAACGTATAATCTATGAGATTGTTTTTGAAAACAAGTTTATTTCTCTTCATAGTAAAGCTCACATCCATGTAAAGAAAATCAGGCATTTCTTCCATCCCAAAGTAGGAGAGGTATTGAGTCAATCTGTCAATTAATCTTTATTTGATTTTTTAAATAGAACCTGAAGCCAAATACTTCTGCTACCCAATTTCCCTAAAATAAATAACTACATTCATTTTTTATATACAAATGTAATTGGTCTAAAAAATAGAGGCAAAATAACAGATGCAATCCCCTCATAGTAAATATAGGGCTGGGTTGGTGCCACCAGAGATGGGGTCCTCCAAAGCTGAAGTCAAAGGTGCAGAACGAATTCTAATCAAATTACTGCATTGGAGTAGCTCAAGTTCAAGTTCCTCAGTACAAAGCTCTTTATGACCTATGTTCCCTTTTCCAGTTTTTCCCCATCACACCCTGATCATGATTTATGTTCCAGGGAAATAGTGCTTATAATGCTGTATTCTCTTTGCTAAATTAACATCCCATAAGACTCAACTTAGGCCACACCTCCCCTAGGAAACACCCAGACTTCTGTGGTAAGTTAGGTGATCCTTTCAATTTTCCTGTAATATTCAATCTATATCTTAACATGGCAATTTCTAAAGTGTGTTATAACAAGATAATTATAGCTGGCTCTTTGTCTATTCTGAATTGCCTGAGTCTGAAAAGGACTCTGTTTGTTTTGCCTATATATCAGCAACTAGCAGAGTGGCTTGATGATGTCTGAGAGTACAGTTGGCCCTTGAATAACAAGGCTTTGAACTGCGTGGGTCCACTTATAGGCAAACGTTTTTCAATAAATACTGCAAATGCATTTCTCTTTCTTACTATTTTCTCAATAATATTTTTTCTTTAGCTTACTTATATTGAAGAATGAAGTATATAATCCATATAATACACAAAATATGTGTTGATTGGCTGTTTATGTTATCAGAAGGCTCTGGTCAACAGTAGGCTATTTGTAGTTAAGTTTTTGGGGAGTCAAAGTTATACATGGATTTTTTACTATGGGGGTCAACATCCCTAACCCCTGTGTTGATGAAGGATAAGGAATGTGCAATGTTAAAGCAGTAAATGAAAGAATGAGGATATTCAAGTGACCATTATAATATACTTTTCATTCGGTGCTAAAAATGAGGATGGAATTTCTGAAACTTATTTGAAAAACAATAATAGATTATTTATTTATCCTGACTATTTGAACTAGTTTGCTATTTTAAGATCACTATTTATACCTCTCTCTCGATTTCTTACAACTGTAAAGCAATAGTATACTTTATGCAGGTCTCATATACTGTGCCTACAAGAATCATGTACAAATAGGTGGTTTATTTAAGTGACTAAGATCTTGGGGAAGGGGAAATGGAAAATCCTAGTAGTCCCTTTGCTTAAAGTTAATACCTTCTCAATATCTTTTAAACTAGGGAAATATTTCTGTCATGAATTCTAACCTCCTATTTTATTTGAAAGTATTATTCTTATTCATACTTACTCTTGAGGCCCTTTTATGGCCTCTTAGAATTTTCAAGGCTCTATTAGAGTAAGAAAAAAGGAGAAACTTTGTAATATGCAAAAAAGGAAAATAGTAGTTTTAATCAATTTTAGAAGGCTCTGCGAATAATTTTTTAAGGTCAACTTATTTATAAAAATCTAGTTTAACACCATATTTTTAAAATGTATGCACTTTCTTCAAAAGGTTGTGTTGGACTGTGTCAGAAATACGGATCTAAGTGTCGAAAAATCTGAGTATAATTCTTACCTCCAGGAAATATTGGCTATAAGGCTTGGACCAGTTTCTTAAGTTTCCAGAAACTGACTTGAAGATAAATATAATGAGTACTATTATGTAAATATAAAAATAAGACAAATATATATTTATCTCTAAGAAGATAATACAGATATTAGTTCTAAGAATAATATATATCCTGGATCTAATATAAATTTAAGAACTTTGTATATTTATATTATAATATAAATATTATGTATAATGATTTCCAGATTGGTGTAGTGTGAGCAAAACAGCCCTGGCTTTTGTTTGTCTACTATAAATCCATCAGTTTCTCTCTTTAGAAATATAGCAGGAATGCACTTTGCCAATGATTTAAACAATTGGCAAAACCAAATTAAACAAA
Source organism: Myotis daubentonii (assembly GCF_963259705.1). Taxonomy (NCBI): domain Eukaryota; kingdom Metazoa; phylum Chordata; class Mammalia; order Chiroptera; family Vespertilionidae; genus Myotis; species Myotis daubentonii. Next base: position 70,177,837 of record NC_081846.1, on the reverse strand, counting down.
TGTATAATTTACCAAAAATATTAAAAAATATCTCCATTATTCTATTGACTTAGGGGATCATATATACTTTTACCTTTAGTTTCTTTAAGGTGTTTGAGTGTTAGGAGGAATAAGTGCTCAGTCTTGCCATTCCTGAGAGTGAGACATTTTATTACAATCTCTATAGATGAAACTTCACTATGCCTGATGCTTTTTTCATTTTTGTGTAAAATAATACAATGGTAGAATTTTTACATAGTTATGTAATTCACTTAAAAGTAAGGAAGGGTTTTATTTAATTTTATTGTTTTATATACATGTGTATGTGTATGTATGTATATATATATATATGTATACATATATATTTTTATATATTAGAATCAAATAAAATAGTTTAACACATCTGTTGATAAAGATACGGCTTTTTAAACTAAATTAAAAATAGCAATACCACATAAATATAGGGACAGTTATAAGTAGTGAACTGAAAGATACTGAAAATCTGGTCTCACCAAAGCACACTCTGTTGACAGGCTGGCATGCCTGGATGCCCACCATGTCTGCTATGTCTGAATGAAGGGATTTTGATATCTGGGAGAAGTGATCCTGGCTGACCAAGGCGTCAATCATTGCTGAATCCAGGATCTCTCTATTCCATGAGACTATAAATGCTTGAACAACATAAACTGTGACCTTTGGATAATTACTCCTCCTCACCCCCATTACCTAGAACAGAATCTGAAACATAGTGGTGTTCAATAGTAAATGTCTGAGTTAGTGAGTAAATAAGTGACTAAATGAAAGAGATGAAGAGAGGAAACCAATTATGAATTTTATGTGTGAGGAATGAAGGAAAAGGTTGAAATATGAGACTTCTTGATGGGTGTTTTAGGTTGTCCCTGAGATAGGATTTGAGTGCAGGTAATAATGTTGAAAAGTGATCCCTTTAAATACTGTACAGGGGGGACTTGGGGAGAGAGAGTCAGGGAATGTATCCAATAAAGGGAGATAAAATATACCTGGAGTTTAATGCTGATGTGAAACTGGGAGATTTGCAGATTGAAAAGAAAGGAATGGCAGACATAAATGGATATATATTAGCATAAAGTGTTTGGAGAACAGCAATAGATTGGTGAGCCCAGTCTGCACAAACGTTAGAGAAACAACTAGAGTTCACCTTTGGAATGAACAGTGAACATTAACAAACTAGAGGCCTTGTGCACAAAACTTGTGCACTCAAGGAGCGGGGCGGTCCCTCAGCCCAACCTGCACTCTCTCCAAGCTGGGACCCTTTGGGGGATGTCAGACTGCCGGTTTAGGCCCGATCCCTGTCTGACATCCCTCTCACATCCGGGACTGCTGGCTCCCAACCACTCTCCTGTCTGCCTGCCTGATTGCCCCCAACCACTTCTGCCTGCCAGCCTGATCACCCCCTAATCACTCCCCTGCCAGCCTATCGACATCTAACTGATCTCCTGCTGGCCTGATTGCTCCCAACTGCCCTCCCCTGCCAGCGCGGTCACCCACAACTGCCCTTCCCTGTCAGCCTGGTCACCCCCAACTGCCCTCCTTTGCAGGCCTGGTGGACCCTAACTGTCCTCTCCTGTTGGCCTGATCGCCCACAACTCCCCTCCCCTGCTGGCCATCTTGTGGAGGCCATCTTGTGTCCACATGGGGGTGGCCATCTTGTGTGAGGATGTGATGGTCAGTTTGCATATCACCTCTTTATTATATAGGAAGGTCTTTCATTGGATGCTAAGAATTTTTGACTCTAAGTAATGGGAGCCTAGTGATAGATACTTTTATGCAAACAGGAGATGTTAACAGATCTGATATCCAGAGTAGCTTGGTGTAAAGGTAGAGAATATCAAAGAGACTGCAAAAAAAAGAATGAAGAATTGGAGATAGGGAGATAAATTAGGAAACTATCACAGTGGACCAAGTACCATAATGCAGGCTGAAAGTAGGCATGGAAATGGAGAAGGTTATTTCTGATAGGATATTGATAGGTTTTCTTAACATGTATTGGAAGAATTTGTGACAGTTCCAAAATACCCGTTGCTTCTGTGGTTTGTAGAAAAAAATATCAGGATGCCTAGGCTTTCAGCAGAATTTGCATCCTGTATTTCATTTTTTCAGAATCCTACTAGATTTTTGCTACTCTAAGTGTGGACCAACAGACACAGTATTTACCTGGGGGCTTATTAGGAAATACAGAATCTCATGCCCCACCCGAAACCTACTGAACAGAATCTTCATATTTAAAAATATTTTTTGTTAATATTTAGAGAGAGAGGAAGGATAAGGGATAGAGGCAGAGAAAAACATCAATCAGCTATCTCCTGCATATCCATTACTGGGTATTAAACTAGCAACCCCGGGCAAATGCCCTGACCAGGAACTGAACCAGTGACCTCTTGGTTCATGTGTCAATGCTCAACCATTGAGACACACCCTGTGGGCCAGAATCTTCAATTTAACAGATGATTAATATGCACATTAAAGTTTGAGACTCATACCACCATATGACAAAAATAATTTCTCTACATAGGTTTTGGGAAGTCCAAACCAGTGTGGTGTTTGAGACTTTGACAAGACCTACTTAGGTAGAAATGTAGTATGCCTTTGCGTAAAATAACCCTGTATGTGGTTAATAGTCTATTGGCCATGCCATGACAATGTTTTGATGGTGAATATTTTTAACAATGCTTTTTATTGATTTTAGAGAGAGAGCAAGTGAGAGGGAGAGAGAGAAACATTAATGTAAAAGAGAAACATCAATTGGTTGCCTCCCATATGCACCCTGAGTGAGGACCAAACCACCACCTTGACCTTTTGGTGCATAGGACACTGCTCAACCAACTGAGCAACACTGGCCAGGATGTGATGGTGAATAGTTTTTAATCTCCTAACCCATGATTGCAGACTGAGATGGAATCAAAATTTATAGTTCTTTTGTAACTTTTACCTGTACCACACCTGCTAAGTTATGACCTCTGACCTATCCATGTCAAAAAAACAGCTCTAGCCAAACAATAATAATAATAGTGAAAATTAAACCAAGAATAAACTGCCTTCACCAAAATCAACAGACAAGAAACCAAAGCTCCAAACAATTTCTCAGAAGAAATCCATGAATTCCCTGGATGTTCTAATGTGCAAACTCCATCAGAAATGCTATTTACTCTTTATATTCCATTTGACTCTTCTGGGAACATACAATCTCATATATAGCCTTCTTCATGTTACTTTTTTTAATATTTTATTCTTCATTAGTGAATTAGATTGTTTAAATTTGATTTTATTTGACAAGCTTATATTTAAGATAAATAATAATGAAAATCAACCTACCTTCTTTCACACACAAAATACAGTTTTATTTTTGTTCCATAAGGAGAAAAAAATCACTATTTACCATGTTACTTTTACAAATGCAAAAATAATAGTCTTTTACTTTTTTTTTTGTTCTTGGGTACTTGAACTCGTTTCCCATTGGTATTTCAGGATAGATTAGATATATAGATATAGATATAGATATAGATATAGATATAGATATAGATATAGATATAGATATAGATATAGATGATATAGATATCTCTGAATAAGCCAGAGCCCAGCTGTATTACTTATACAGTAAGCTTACCTGTCGTGTCTGCCAAAGCAGTGAAGGCCCATCAGTCTGCATTTTAGTCAAGTTCTTTGAAAAATTGTGAAGAAAACAAAACTAGGCTCACAATTTAGTTATCAAAAAAAAAAAAAATAAGCCATAGATTCAAACTACATTGTGATTAATCCTTCTAGTAGTAAGAGATTTCACTCACTGGGAAGAGCTGACAATGGGTATTTCTGAAATAAAGCACCATTTTCTCAGTGTTAACTATATTCTAGAAAATGGAAAGTGAAATGGGAAAATGATAATTATTTTCTAAGCAAGAATCTTTCTCAAAAATTTGCCTGAAAATGTCCAGTCATAAAAATTTGTTGGATAGTAGTAAGACAGATTGAAAGACTTTCCTTTAAATTTAGTAGCCCTGTGTGCATAGTAGCACAATTTACCATAGCTAAGATTTGGAAACAGTCTATGTGTCCATCAGCAGATGAGTGGATTAAAAATTGTGGTACATCTACACAGTGGAATACTACGCTGCGGTAAAAAAGAAGGAATTCTTACCATTTGCAACGGCATGGATGGAACTGGAGAGCATTGTGCTAAGTGAAATAAGGTAGTCGGGGAAAGATAAATATCACATGATCTCACTCATTTGTGGAATATAATGAACAACATAAACTGATGAACAAAAACAGATCCAGACAGAGAAGCATTGACCAGATGCTCAAACCTCAGAGGGAAGGTAGGGGAGGGTGGGGTAAAGGGGAAAAGATCAACCAAAGGACTTGTATGCATGCATATAAGCCTAACCAATGGACACAGACACCAACAAAGTAAGGGCATGAGCGGGGAGAGGGGGAGAAAGGGAGAATAAGGACACATATGTAATACCTTAATCAATAAAGAAAAAAAAAATTAGTAGAGCATGGATTCACTTCACTTATTTAGCTTTATTATTTCAGGACAGCTTACATAAGAATATTTAATCATTTTTTGTCTTAGTCAGTATCTGAGTTTGTTATTGTGGTTCCAACCTTATTTTTAAATTACGCATAACTGATTCCACAGAAAGGTTTGGCTGAGAACCCATAGACTTTTTGCTTACTTCACTTTTGTTGAAAAAAATCCAGAATTTTAGTCAAGAAGCATTAAATATTAATCACATGTGAGTGGGATCATCAAAATTCCCTTACCTTTCAGAAAGCAGGTCATTATCGAATCATAAGAGGTGAGCTCACTTTATAATCTTCAGAATTACACAAAAGCAATTACTTTCATTAGAAGAAGTTTTTAACTGTTACTTAAAGAGCATATTGGGAAATTTGAATGTATTATGTTGTGCTATTATACATGTGATTTGTGAATTGAAAAAAACAATGTTTTCTGACACAAGACTCAGAAATTTTTATTTCCAGCATGAATAGTTTATTTATTTAAATATTAACAGTTGTAATTATATTCTTCACATGGCAAGTAGAGACCTTATTGCTGAAATATAAATTCCAGTATTGTTTCTTAGTTATTACACTCTTAACTTTATAGAAAATTAGAGGAGAAATTCGTACTTTATACTGTAGTTAAGAACAACTGGTGGCAATTTAAGGTGAGTCCTTTAAGGAAAAAAACTAAAACAAATCCCTCCTCTAAATTATTATCGCCTTCCTCCTTCCTTTTCTTGTAACCACTTCTCATCTCTGACTTTGAAACCCAACAGTTTAAACTTGGTTCTTATTGCAGTGGCTAATCCCTTTCATAAATCATGCTCAAGAGCTGAAATAATTTGCACATCATTTAAAGAGTATTTGCTTTGAAATATTCACCTCAAGCCCTTTTGTATATCCCTTCTCTCTGAAGATTTGTAGTATTTGTTTTGTTCTCTGAGGTATAAAAGACCTGGATAAACTTTATTCCTGTTGTTTCAAGATTAGTTAACGAAAATGCATATTAATTCAGCAGGGACTGGCTCAAACCTCAGTCAAGATGATCATACATACGCCTCTTGGGAATAGCAAAGTACAAAATGTCAGTCTCCAAATCTCCTTGGACTTGCTCAAAAGAGCATTGAGGGATTTAATTTTCCAGAATATGTCTACAAATGTAGTTTCTTTGTTGTGGAGAACAGGAGTATACTGATTGTTTTTCCCCAGAAAATTGATTTCAATTTGTATTTGAAGAAAAATTAAGCTGTCTACAAAGTAGCTCTTCAAAAATACAGAGAAAAATGGCCACAGGAAAGGCAAATTCAATGCTAAAAACTAAGAACTCCACATTTTTAATTTATTTAATTTCAAACCTCAGATCCTCAAATAAAGTTTAACAGTAGAACATCCTTTTCTCTAAAAACAAGTAGACCTCATAAACTCAGAAGTTAACATATTCAGGTAAAGTTCAATGACACCTTTACATGTACAAATTCAAACGTTAGTTTGCTGGTAAACTCAGGGGGGAAATGCCTATGTCTCAAAAACAAAAACAAAAACAGAACACTATCTGTTTTCTATGTTAAGGGGTGCCCTGTTCTCTTCTTAAACTGAAAATGACCATAAACTTTGGCACTTAAGTGCTTATCCGGAAATGACTAAGTGGATTCGGGGGTAATAAATCACTCATATGGATCCAGCCACCCACAGTCTTGTTCCACTTCTCTTCTTTACAAGTGTAGTAATAGACATTTCCACAGTCCTCAGGGTGCCAAACTTTGCACCATTAGGAAAATCTGCAAGTAGCTTGATTTATCTTCCTCACTCAGTTAGCTAAGACCCAACTAAGTAAAAACCAGCAGGAATGAACTTGACTTGTTAAACTTTTTTAATAGGGAGATGTAACAATTACAACTTTCTTCCTTTGCCACTTCAATTTGCATTGGATGGGAAGCCCCTTGTGAAAAATATTCAGATGAGATCTCAAATTATAGGTGCATGGCTGAATGATGCTGACTCTGAGTTTTCATTATACACAGTGGATTGTCTGCTGTTTGCAATTAATCCAGACACAATCCTCTTGGTACTTTGGGAAGAATGTGGAAGAAATAGCTATTTTATAAGTTGTAAACTCCTAAATTACCCTAAATTAGAGACACTATTAATCGGACATTTAGATATAGATAGGATCTGCTTATTGTTTAGGCTCATCTTTCCCTGATGGAGAAATCAATTAAATATTTAGGATGTGGAATACCTTCCAGGTTGGATAATGCATTTCATTTAAATTATGGTCCTCCAATCTGAAACATTAAAGGGGATCTTAACGGATGGAAGCACATTACTATCTCTTGGATTGGGTGCATTAACACTTTAAAAATGAATGTGCTTCCCAGGATTTCCTATTTGTTCCACCAGCTGCCTGTCGATGTGCCAGATAAACAGTTTAAGGATAAGTATGTAAAAGATGCATGTGTAACATTCTGTGTTCTGAGGTTCACCCTTGCAGGGAAAGTCTCCCAGTGTGGCCCCTTTGGGGGATTTTTATCAATAGCCGAGAAATCTAAAATAAGAGGGCTCATTTGATCATGGGAAAGTGGGAGGGAAAAAACAATAAAGAGAAACAATTAGTCCTCTCACAAAGAGCCTGTGTTTCTAATCCTGTATCATTTCTTCGTAAAATTTGTCTTAATGAATAACTAATAATTATCACAAGAAAATATTGGGACAATATGGTAGATTTAGAAATAAGCTCGCTCTCCCATTATAAAAATGTTTGGCAGGAAGATAGCCATTTGATTTTCACTCAAGGACTATCACTATGCCAAATTTATGAGCAGAATTATAAGAACAAAGCTCTCATGCCTCCCCACCCCCCATGCTACAGAAGTATGAGATAGAATAGCAAATATATTGGACTGCTTAGCAGGCTGTAGGCTTTGTTCTAAGCAGTGTACATGTTCTCTATCATTGAATCCTCTCAATGCTATAAGGTGCAGTGGTACTGTTCCGTTATTCCCATTTTACCTATTGGTAAATTGAGGTGCTGGAAGATTAGTCAGTGTGCTCAACATTACACAACTAAGAAATGGCAAAGTTAGAATTCAAAACTAAGCATTTGTATTCCACAGCTGGAACCTAACCATTGTTCTGTGAGTCTTCTGGGTTCTGGAGTGAGGCCAAATGTTTCTGCTACTTACTAGCTCTATAAACTCTGAGCCAGTTACTTAACCTCACTTAGCTTCTGTTTTATAATCTTGAGAATGTCAATAATAATAGTACCTACCTCACAGAGTTGTTTGGAAGCATAAATCAGATTACATATGTGGTGTTTATAGCAGCATTTGGCACAATGTAAGCACTCAATAAATGTTAATAATAACATTAGTACACATATCCTATTTTCTCCCATAGTACTTTGAAGAGTCTTCTGAATTTGGTTAAGAAAAGGTTACCATGGAGATAAATGATTGAAATCTCTAGAGATTAACAAATTTTCAAAATTTCTTTTGGAGTTTATTGAGGGAAATAGTATATTGAATGACTTACAGAAGATTGAATGACTTACGAACTTCCTGAATTGAGTCAGACATTCATCCTCATTAGTTTCCATTTAGAAAAGTCTTGATTCACAGTTGACATAAATATATTATATTAGCTTACTTAGAGAAAACAAATTTATCCAATCATAAAAGAGATGCTGAAGATAGGGGTCAATTTCTTTGTTTCTAGAGGCAGACTTCTTATGCCAAATCTGATAGAACACATGCTTCAGTGCATTTGCCTTGCTTCGGAAGACAGCAGAAAATTCAGCTCACTGGTATAATTATATAAATTGGATGGTCATATTAAGGAAGTTAAGCACTGGCAATAGAATACAAAATTACAAAGTTCAATGAAGTTTCAGGAATTTAACTGAAAAAAAATTACTGATCAGCATTTTGAGGGGGAAATAAACAGAAAAGGAACAAGCTGATCCTTTCAAAGTTGGGTGGAAAGAATGTTCCAGAAGCCTTCTTTTCTAATCACTGTCATTGGGAGGGCCTGAGGCCTTTTATTTGTTAGTAATTGATACCTGGACTTCAGGCTCAAATACAAAAGACAACTGTTATTTAAAGGGCTTGTCAAGAAAGTTAGAAATTAGAGTTCTTTTTTTTTTTTTTTGACCCAGGCTTCCACTACTGGGCAAGTTCATTGTAAATCAGGGGTGAATCGTATGCAGATATTTTTACCCTTCCAATGTATTAGGAATCGGATATGCTACTCTCTTTTCCCATCCACAGTTTCAGTTACCCATGGTCAACTGTGGTCCAAAAATATAAAATGGATAAGTTCAGAAACTAACAATTTACAGGTTTTAAAATGTGTGCTGTTTTGAGTAGTGTGATTAATCTTGTTTTATCCGCCACTGTCCCTCCCAGGATGTGAATCATCCCTCTCCCAAAATATTACTCTGTATGCACTGCTCATGGGTTAGTCACTTAGTAGCTGTCGTGATTATCAGAATGACTGTTTGGTATTTGTGCTTGTGTTCAAGTAATCTTTACTTTACTTTACTTAATAATGACCCCAAAGCCATTCACATAACTTTTATTACAGTATCCTATATAATAAAAGGGTAACATGCAAATTGACCCTAACAGCAGAATGACTGGGAATGACTGGTCACTATGACACATACTGACCACCAGGGGGCAGATGCTCAATGCAGGAGCTGCCCCCTGGTGGTCAGTGTGCTCCCCCAGGGAGAGCTCTGCTCAGCCACAAGCCAGGCTGATGGTTGCCAGTACAACAGTGGTGGCGGGAGCCTCTCCTGCCTCCTCAGCAGCACTAAGGATGTCCAACTGCAACTTAGGCCTGCTTCCCTACTGGCAAGTGGACATCCCCCAAGGACTCCCGGGCTGCCAGAGGGATATCTGACTGCCAGCTTAGGCCTGTTCCCCCGGGGACCGGTCCTAAGCCAGCAAGTAGACATCCCCCGAGGGGTCCCATACTGCGAGAGTGCACAGGCTGGGCTAAGGGACCCCCCCCCCCCAAGTGCACAAATTTTTGTGCACTGGGACTCTAGTAATATTACAATTGCTCTGTTTTATTTTCAGTTATTGTTATTAATATCTTATGCTTAACTAATAAATTAAACTTAATCATAGGTATGTATGTGTAGGAAAAAACATGGTATATATATACACGGTTTGATACTGTCTGTTGTTTCAGGCTTCCATTGGGGATCTTTTGAATGTATCCCCCATGGATAAGGAGCGACCACTATATTTAAAGCCATCAGAAATGTGCTTTATTTGGCTGGGAAAAAAGCATAATCAGCAACCACTCTATATTTGTTTGTTTGATTATTTGGAGTTAAGCTCCTCATCTACTCTTAAGCTCTGCTTTTCTTCCACTAAACACATAAAAAGGAAAGAACTGGAACTACAATAAAGGAATGGGACCCAAGCCCAATCAGAGAGACTAGCCAATGAACTCTGAAAACCAATGAAGAACCAGGATACATAGAGCAATACTCCTCCCTTTCTTACCTTCATAATATAGACGTATTAAAAATGCCTTTGTATTATAATGTGTTGATAATATAAATGGATTACTCAGATTAAAATGATCTATATCTGAGGACTGAGGGAAAACAGAATAATCTCTAAAAACCTAGAATCTATATTTGGTGTCTAAGCAAAGATAATGTAAACTCTAAGAAACTAGAGTAGTAGGAGTAAGCACTCAGTTCATACATCTCTGCCACAGACATTTTTGAGAAGTTGTTTAGTTCATGCACTGTTTGAAGCACTAAAATTGAAGAGATTCCAAATATTTTCAATTCTACATTGACAAAGAGTGTTTATGATCATGTTTTAATAGATATTTCCTATTCTCTCTCACAATAAGTTAATTTAATGAAATACTGTTAAGATATACCTGCTTGATTTTATCAACAAAATAAATATAGTGAAAACTGGTTATATATGCCCAACTGTTTGGAAGCAAGTACTACCTTTCATTCCAGATTTGGGCAGCTCACCTGGTCGTCTAGCTACAGTTTAGTGATGAAAAGCGTTGATGCTAGAGCCAGAGGGCCTGGGAAAAGTCTTGGCCCTGCCAATATCATCTACATGGCCTAGGCAACACTTTCTCATAGATTTGCAGTAAGCACTAAGTCACTGCCCCCAAAAATGCTTTGAACTCTGCCTGGAATAGAGTAAGTGCGCTAGAAATGCTAGTTATTCATATTAGAGACTTCTATTCAACCAGTAACCCTAACAGTCTATATTACCTGCATAAATTTAAAATCAAAATGGTAAAAATATAAACCCACAGAGTGGCAAATTAATTGGAGAATGTAGAAAATTTAGAATAATTACAAATGAAATAGAAATTTTAAAGTTTCCATTGTCTTTAAATTAAATATATTAGGTAATGGTATGAAGTAAAAATATATAAAATGATATGGCTAAATTACTTCCAAAAGTTAAATTATTTTCTTCCCACAGGGGAAAGAATTTTGATCAATATTTCCATATTAATAAAAAATATATAAACATCAGATGTGCCATGTGCTGTACTAAGCACATGGTGTGTATTTTCTCATTTCTCATCTTTAAAATCTTATAAAAGTATAAGAATACTTTTATATTCATTTACAGAGTAGGAAACATAAGTATTTTAGTTTTGTAGCCCAGAATTAAGCAGTCTAACTCAGAACACATGTTTCATCTTTTAAGCTTTGAACAACTTTGTTTTTATTTTTTCTTGCCTTTAAGTTTTACTTGTTAATATGTATAAATAATTATATTGCGAAATGATTTTTGTGCATGTGTTTTGAAAGATGAAGAGATCTTTATCCAGATATAAATGGGTGCGTGTGTGTGTGTGTGTGTTTGTGTGTGTAATATAAAAATAAATTTTAAGGGCCATATTGACAGATGGAAAAAGCACAAATGTCAAGGAGAGTTGATTTAGAAAATAATATATAAATAACAAAAATTAAACTCTAGCATTTATTGATTTAACAGATGGTGAGTTAAAAAGCAAAAACAAAATCTTAGAATGTAATTTGATTTTTTAAATTAGTGAGATTATTTTATGAACTTGTTCAGAAGTTTGTTGTTTTCTGATTATATTTTTAAAAACTCTAACCTTTACGTTTCCAAATAAATAGCTTCATTCATTTAACAGTTCCAGTTTAGAAATCTGCATATGTACACATATTTAGTATCACAATACAAAATATAATTCCAGATAAATATCCATATGCTTATAATGGAGGTAAAAACATATTTTACATATTTGTATTATTGGTTAATAATATATGTTAAGCTTTGTATCCTAAGTACAGATATACTACACATTACTTTTAAATATACCACATGGTATTTATAATCAATCATATATTAGAGTCACAAAAAATTTATAAATGCACGAATTATAAAGGAATGTGATCTGGTAAGAAATAAAATATAATAAAAATTGGTATTGATGACAAGATATTAAAGAAAATGACCAAAGTCACTTGTTAATTAAAATAATATCCCCTTGAACTAATCATAATCCAAAGATTACCATCGAGAACCAAGATGGTGGCATAGGTTAACGCCGGAGTTTGCTGCTTTGAACAACTACTTCAAAAGTGAAACCAAAAAACGGAAGGGACATCACCCAGAACCACAGGAACGCTGGCTGAGTGGAAGTCCTACAACTAGGAGGAAAGAGAAACGCATACGGACACTCAGAGGAGGCGCAGTGCTGAAGTCAAATTCTGAGGTGCGGAGTGTGCGGAGCGGGCTGGCGGCGGAGGGCGCGGTTGTTGTTTTCAATCGGGAGGGAGTCGCAGACTCTGAGCACCAGATCCGGGCGAGTCTTTAGGGACCCAGACTCAAACGGGAGAAGCGGGACTGTCGCTTCGGTCAGAGAGAGTGCAGCTTTCTCTCCGAGCTTTGCAGAGGGTGCTGGGACTCAGAGAGGCAGAGCCCCTTGGGACAGGACTGAGAGCCGCCATAACTGCTCTCTCCGGCCCACCCTGTTGATCCTGTGCGACCCGCCCCGCCCAAGCCCAGCGCAGAACCATTTGCCGGATAGCCTCAGGCAAAGGCTAGATTAACACCTCCCTAGAGGACAGAAGTTCTCTCACTGCTGACACAGCTGATTCTCATAGCCACTTGGCCTGGAGGTCAAACCCTCCCTGGAATTAGCTACAACAATCAAGATTTATCTATAAGACTGCGAACAAAGACCACTAGGGGGTGCACCAAGGAAGCATAACAAAATGCGGAGACAAAGAAACAGGACAAAATTGTCAATGGAAGAAATAGAGTTCAGAACCACACTTTTAAGGTCTCTCAAGAACTGTTTAGAAGCTGTCGATAAACTTAATGAGATCTACACGAAAACTAATAAGACCCTCGATCTTATATTGGGGAACCAACTAGAAATTAAGCACACACAGACTGAAATAACGAATATTATACAGACGCCCGACAGCAGACCAGAGGAGCGCAAGAATCAAGTCAATGATTTGAAATGCGAGGAAGCAAAAAACATCCAACCGGAAAAGCAAAATGAAAAAAGAATCCAAAAATGCGAGGATAGTGTAAGGAGCCTCTGGGACAGCTTCAAGCGTACCAACATCAGAATTATAGGGGTGCCAGAAGATGAGAAAGAGCAAGATATTGAAAACCTATTTGAAGAAATAATGACAGAAAACTTCCCCCACCTGGTGAAAGAAATGGACTTACAGGTCCAAGAAGCGCGGAGAACCCCAAACAAAAGGAATCCAAAGAGGACCACACCAAGACACATCATAATTAAAATGCCAAGAGCAAAAGATAAAGAGAGAATCTTAAAAACAGCAAGAGAAAGAAACTCAGTTACCTACAAGGGAATACCCATACGACTGTCAGCTGATTTCTCAACAGAAACTTTGCAGGCCAGAAGGGAGTGGCAAGAAATATTCAAAGTGATGAATACCAAGAACCTACAACCAAGATTACTTTATCCAGCAAAGCTATCATTCAGAATTGAAGGTCAGATAAAGAGCTTCACAGATAAGGAAAAGCTAAAGGAGTTCATCACCACCAAACCAGGATTATATGAAATGCTGAACGGTATCCTTTAAGAAGAGGAAGAGGAAGAAAAAGGTAAAGATACAAATTATGAACAACAAATATGCATCTATCAACAAGTGAATCTAAGAATCAAGTGAATAAATAATCTGATGAACAGAATGAACTGTTGATTATAATAGAATCAGGGACATAGAAAGGGAATGGACTGACTATTCTTGGGGGGGAAAGGGGTGTGGGAGATGTGGGAAGAGACTGGACAAAAATCGTGCACCTATGGATGAGGACAGTGGGTGGGGAGTGAGGGCGGAGGGTGGGGCGGGAACTGGGAGGAGGGGAGTTATGGGGGGGGGAAAAAAAGGAACAAATGTAATAATCTGAACAATAAAGATTTAATTAAAAAAAATAATAATAATATCCCCTTCAATTGCTTTTGTCCTAGGGAGTAGTCCAATAAATAAACTTAATAGTATGCAACCAAAGAAATATTTAGAGGCAAATGATTTTAGAATTAAAAAGAAAGTAAAGCAATTCTTAACTCAAGAAATATTATTATAAGTAAATACAACTAAAGAAATCTAAAAGTAGAAATGTTAAAAGTAAGAAAGACCAATTAATTAGAAAATAAAAAATTATTTGAACTAAAAGGTAGTTCTTTGGAAATTAAATAATCTTATTAAGAATCTATAATAATAAAAGTGTAATATGCAAATCGACTGAATGGCTGAACAGTGGAACAACCACTGTCTGGACGACCTTCGAACGAAGTCGGGGCTGCGAGGGCCGAGGCCGCTGGGGCTGCAAAGGCCTACTCTTGCACAAATTTCGTCCATTAGGTCTCTAGTTATTAATAAAATTAATGAAAATATAAGTTAAAAGATCATAAAGCATAATTAAAATATAAAGCAGAAACAAAAGTTAAATATCAAGATAATAATAGTATATAAAAATTTTTTCTGGTATTTGGGAAACCAATGTAATAGGTTATTTTTGGAAATACAATCAAAGTAACTCAAGAAATTCAGATTTCCAAATATATTCTTTCTAACATCTGCCTCAGAAAATAATCCTATCTAATAAAAGAGAAACATGGTAATTAGCCATAACTTCACTACCCTTCCCATTGGCTAATCAGGGCAATATGCAAATTCACTGCCAACCAAGATGGCGGCTGGCAGCCAGGCTACTGATGCGAACAGGAGGCTTGCTTGCTCCAGTGATGGAGGAAGCCAACCTTCCTGCCTGCTGCTGCTGGGCTCTGAGCTGCTCTCTAAGAAACCTTGTTACAAATATAGAAGCTAAACAATACCCCAGAAACCTGCTTTCAGCCAGCCGGGATCTCAGAGCTGGATTTGTAACAAAGTTTCAAATACAGAAAGTAAACAAAGCCCAGAAACCTGCTTTCAGCAGCCGAGGTCTCACAGCTAAAACCAGCTCTCAGCTCCAGTGATAGCTATAGAAGGTAAATAAATCCAAGAATAATAATAAAAAAAAAAAAGGAATAAAGGAGAGGCTGAGAGCTTCAGTCACCCGCTAGCCTGAAAATGGCCCTTAGCCCCTAACTCAGACTGGCCAGGCACCCCAGTGGGGACCCCCACCCTGATCTGGGACACCCTTCAGGGCAAACCAGCTGGCCCCCACCTGTGCACCAGGCCTCTATCCTATATAGTAAAAGGGTAATATGTCTCCCAGCACTGGGATCAGTGGAGCAGCGAGGCCTCTTGGCCCCTGGAGCAGCGTGACAGGGGGCAGCACCCAAACCCCCTGATCGCCCTGCAGCTCTGTGTGTGACAGGGGGTGGGGCCACAACCTCCCTATCCACCCTACTCTGTTCGTGACAGGGGAAGGCACCCCAACCCCCTGATCGGCCCTGCTCTGTGCCTGATAGGGGGGAACTCCCCAACCCCGATTGGCCCTACTCTGTGTGTGACAGGGTGGAGCCGCAACCTCCCCATCGGCCCTGCCCTGAGTGTGACGGGGGACTGCCCCAACCCCCTGATCGGCCCTGCTCTGTGTGTGACAGGGGGCAGCACCCCAACCCCCTGATCATCCCTGCTCTGTGCATGACAGGGGGTGGCACCGCAACCTCCCCATCAACCCTGCCTTGATTGTGACAGGGGGCGGTGCCCCAACCCCCCAATCGACCCTACCCTGAGCGTGACTGAGGGTGGCATCGCAACCTCCTGATCCACCCTGCTCTGTGCATGACAGGGGGCAGTGCCCCAACTCCCCAGTCGGGCCTGCTCTGAGCCCGACCAGGAGCTGTGGGTCAGGCACCTAGGGATTGGGCCTGCCCTCTGCCACCCGGGAGTGGGCCTAAGCCAGCAGGTTGTTATCTCCCGAGGGGTCCCAGACTGTGAGAGGACACAAGTGAGGCTGAAGGACTCCCCCCACCTCCGCCAGTGCACAAATTTTTGTGCAGTGGGCCTCTAGTAATAAATAAACCAAACCAAGCAACCAAATCTGTCTCAAAAATGTTCCATGTCTAAAGATTTACTACTGATCAGTGATGTCAATTTTCTAAAGAACAGGTAAATTTCATGTTATTTTGAAGCGCACAACTAACCAATGAGAAAAATCTTAAAATATATGTTTTGTATAACCAAGATTAAAGCAACAGAGAGCATGCCACCACCACTGCAGCCACATGAGCAGCCGGGTGGGCAGCACAGCAATGGAGAATAAATATGACAGAGCTTCAATCCTGATTTTCCAAGAAGTTTGTCTCAGAAGTCAGCTCTGAAGTTCTGCACACAGATTCCTTGAGCACCATGAGCACTGTGTTCAGAAAGCAATAAAGGGAAGGGCATTCTTATTGATGACTGGTGGTCAAAGGCCACGTGAAAGAAGAGGCTGAAATTTCTTTGTGCTTTTAACAATGAAAATGGACTCGAACCTTGAAGTTAAGAACTCTAGATTTTGTCATTTAAGATTATCAACATCCATTTGACAAATAGTTTAAGGGACAGAAAAAATATTTTTCTCTTTCCTATTGTTTTTCCCTCTTTTGTGGATAAACCATCACTTACTGCTTTGAAGTCAAGACTCACTTGCTTGGGCATCTCACAGCAACACAGAACAATTTGGGGGGAAAAGATGGTTGCAATGTTTGGTCTGTGATGTGCTTAATATAATATATGTAAATATTTTTTAATTAGGATATTCAAAGCCATCTGACTTCTTATGATTGACCATTAGTTACACCATACTATATATTGAAGGGCTCGTTAAATAACTGTTAAATATGGGAAGGAATACATGATATAAAAGAAAAATATACCAAGCTAGCAATACCAACAGTGGTTAACTAAGTAATAAGGTATCATTGATTTCTTTTATTACTTTGTCTTCTGTTATTTTTTTATTTTCTAAATTTTTCACAATAAATTAATGCTTATTTCCAAAATAAAAGTATAAAAATATGGCATTATTGCAAAATATAAACATTTATAGAGAGTATACCTCACAAAGTGCCTGTTATGCCATGTTAATGAATATTTGACACTGTTCAAGTTTGAAACTCTTAGGTCTGCTCATACCACTTTTCTCCCCCAAACTTCATCTTCACTTGTCTCAATAGATGATATATATATATATATATATATATATATATATATATATATATATATATATTACAATGCATACTCCTAGTTTTATAAATTTCACTTTATCCTATGCATACATGAAGGCATGCAGGAAACATATATGAAGAAATAAAAATCCAGAAACTAAAAACATAATTTATTTTCAAAAGGCTAGAATGTAAAGGTTTAGAAGGTTTTTATCTTCTAAAAATACTTGAATAATGCTAAATTAGAATCTCTATTTTACACTAACCAGACCTCAGATATGAAGCACAAATTGTGGTTTGTTACTTGATATGGCAATTGCATTAGGGTTATTTTTCTCTGAGTTAGATTTAATCCAAGAAGTGAGATAGCTTTTGGGGAAGATTTTACCTAAATTTTGATCTCATTTAACATATGTCTGATTCCTCCTCTCTTTGACAAAATGAAATGGGAGATTGAGGAGAAAGCTGAAATTTGCCGTTTCAGAGGAACCTTAGGAAGGAATGGCCTCCACGGATTCTGTGCTGGGTCATGATTCAGAGAAAGGGCCCACAGGGCTGGGGAGGAGAGTTCCCTGTCAGAGGGGACAGACACACAGAACAAGGAGAAAACTCCAGACATCAGCCCTGGGATAGAGGCCTTTCCTGCTAGAACAATTTTCCTTAAATCTGAAGTTCCTTAGCCTGTCTCAGCTTCAAAATGCTTAGTGAGGCTAGAAGACTGAGGGCCCCCTGTATAAATTTGAACATTCTCTTCAGATTTGGCATGTACTATAAGATGACTGTCACTTTCGGTGCATTTGTGAGGCAGTGAAGTTATGATGTGGGATCTTTATTTTCCTGAACTAGAGGTAACCCCAGGGAGCATGGATGTGTATCATTTCTTCATTCAGGCTAAATGTTATGAGAACAATATAAGGGCTACATGATTTTAGTTTTGCTGCCATTACAGAAAATTGTTTTTCCCCCATCACTAAAAGGAAACAACTAAAGTAATGGTATTTATCTATAATGTAAGAACTTCAATAAATTCATCAGAAAAAAAATTAACTGACAAAAAGTTAACAATTTTCTAGTGTCCATTTTCTTCAGCATGACCTACGGTATCTCTGTCTAAAAAGAAAAATTCAGTATTTGTAAAACTGAAGATGCTAGTTAATTCTGCTTCTGAATTGGGCTGTCTTCTTCATCATGGTACATTAAACCAATACACAGTAACACTGGATCCAACAGGAGTGGAAGTTCACCATTAAAAATGAACTGTGCTCAGGTGCATGTGAAATGTAAAGAAGGTGTGGTAACATCCTATCTAATAAAAGAGAAACATGGTAATTGGCGTACGACCGATACCCTTTTCATTGGCTAATCAGCGAGATATGCAAATTAACTGTCAGCCAAGATGGCGGCCGGCAGCCAGGCAGCTTGAAACTAACATGAGGCTTGGTTGCCTCAGTGACAGAGGAAACCAACGTTCCCCGCCTGCGGCTGCCTCTGAGCTGGCAGTTTAAGAAACTCTGTAACAAATGCGCCCAACTTCAGCCAGCAGATTCGCAACATTGTAAGCAAAGGCCAGAAACCTACTTTCAGCCGGAGGCCTAAGAGCTGGAGCCAAGCCTCAAGCTAAAGCTGGCCCAGAATTAAAAAAAAAAAAAAAAAAAAAAAGGAAAAAAGGAGCGTTTGGGAGTTCAGTCACCCCCAACCTGAAAACAGCCCTCAGCCCCTCACCCAGGCTGGCCAGGCACCCCAGTGGGGACCCCCACCCTGAGCCAGGACACCCTTTAGGGCAAACCAGCCGGCCCCACCCGTGCACCAGGCCTCTACCCTATATAGTAACAGGGTAATATGCCTCCCAGCACCGGGATCAGCGGAGCCATGAGGCCTCCCAGCACTGGAATCAGCATGACAGGGGGCAGCGCCCAAAGCCCCTGATCGCCCTGCGGCTCTGTGTGTGACAGGGGGCGGGGCCACAACCTCCCTATCCGCCCTGCTCTGTGTGTGACAGGGTATGGAGCCCCAACCCCCCTGATGGGCCCTGCTCTGTGTGTGACAGGGTATGGAGCCCCAACCCCCCTGATGGGCCCTGCTCTGTGTGTGACAGGGGGTTGCTCCACAACCTCCCCATCGACCCTGCCTTGAGTGTGACAGGGGGCGGCGCCCCAACTCCCCAATCAGCCCTGCTCTGAGCCCGACCAGGGGCTGCACCTAGGGATTGGGCCTGCCCTCTGCCACCCGGGAGCAGGCCTAAGCCAGCAGGTCGTTATCTCCCGAGGGGTCCCAGACTGCGAGAGGGCACAGGCCAGGCTGAGGGACCCCCCCCCCCCCGAGTGCACAAATTTTTGTGCACCGGGCCTCTAGTGTATAATATAAACTAGGATTGACTCGTCATCTCCATCTGCCAGGGATATTTGTTGTTTGCTTGTTGTTTTTATTAATCTTTTGTTTTGTGGTATAAGTTTGCCATTACAAAAATGGAAGCTTTAAGTTTTTAACTCTAGGGAAAAAAAGCCTAAAAGGCTGCAAAGAAGAATGGTTCCTGGTCATGAAATGTCCTGCAAGGGCCTGATAGGAAAACCCAAGGCCTCGCTGAATGTTGGATTCACTTCACATTCCCAGACACATATACAAGAAAGAGTCCCATGCATCCATCCATCTATCCATTCATCCATTCATCCAGTTCTGTGCACTGGAGACATGATTATGAAGAAATGAAATTAACTTACAGTCTGTAAAAATGTCCCATATGTAAGACAATGCTGACCCTCAAATCATGGTCACATGCGCTAAGGGTTGAAAGGTAACTGAGACTGTACCTAACCAACCTTCTGCTTTTACAAAAGATTAAAGTTAGGCTAAAAAAGTGCTGTATAATGTACCGTTCAATCAAAAAAGCAGAGGAGCTGCTAGTAGGAAGGGTAAACAGACAGATGGACAGATGAACAGACAGACAAAGATAGATGATGATAGATAGATAGATAGATAGATAGATAGATAGATAGATAGATAGATAGATAGATAGATAGATAGATAGAGAAGGGGTGGACTTACATGATAGGGTGGGCTGGCTAGTCTGAAGTCCATAAGGGCAGTTGGCGAAGATCAGCACAGACTGGAACTCCCCAGGGAGGGCCTATTTGGAGTCTCGGACCTCAGGGAAGGCATAAACCCTCTTTAAAAGAGCTCACCTGATTAGAACAGGCCTCACCTGATCTAATCTCTCCTGAACTGAAGGTCAACTAGAGACTTTAATTTCCTCTGCAAAATCCCTTCACAGCAGCATCTAGATTGGTGTGTGACTGAGTAACTAGGGTCTGTAGTTCAGCCTAGCAAGTCTGACATATTTAAAAGCCATCACAGGCACATTCACTTGTCCAATGTCACACAGTTGTCCAGTGGCTGAGCAAAACTAGAATTAGCTCCCCTACTCCCAGTTCATTCTGCGATGGTAGACCTGGAAGACACGTGTACACTTCAATGTCCTGTTCGTGAAGGCATCTTCCTTCAACAGTAAAATTTGTCTTTCAACCATATTTCATCCTTCCAAAAACCAGAATTAAGTGAGTTATAATGTTGGAATATCTATAAATGTAATTATAATATCAAGACCACTCATTTAGCTTTGATTTGGTGAGGGTGATGATAGTCAAAGCCAGCATAGCTAAAACTTCTAGATTCTTAAATTATGGACTATTTTCTTTAATGAATAAGTTAAACAACCCCTTTTTAATTTATTACATTGATGTTAGAAGAATAAAGATCAATAATTTATTTAATTATATTTATATTAATGGTGATTTGGTAAGTTAGAAATAATTTGATAGAAATTAAGAATATACTGAAATTATATAATTATATAGAAAATGGAGTTCTAAACAACAGAACAAATTGCACTAGTGATTGAAGACATACAACATCATAACCTAAAATGAATTTATTAATATGCCAAGAAAAAGTAAAATTAAATATGTAACTCTATATATATTCATGTAATTCTAAAAGCTGTGCCTACTCTTGCCAAACAACTTAGTTCTATTTGTAAATGTAAATAACAGAAATTTCTATGACAGTTTCTAGTCAAGACAATTTCTGATACAGTGAAAATGATACGATTAAGGCTAGTTTTGCTTTTTGCTACTGGTCAAAACATCTCAAGAAGTTTATGTTGGAGGACTGTGGCTTTTCTAGAGATTTTTTTTTAAATATATCTTTATTGATTTCAGAGAGGAAGGGAGAGAGAAAGAGAGATAGAAACAACAATGATGAGAGAGAATCATCGATTGGCCGCCTCCTGCACATCCCCCACTGGGGACAAAGCCCGCAACCCAGGCATGTGCCCTTGGCCGGAATCGAACCTGGGACCCTTCAGCCTGCAGGCTGACGCTCTACCCACAGAGCCAAACCAGCTAGGGCTCTAGAGATTTTTATTAAAGGTTGAAGCCTCATAATGCTTCTTAGTTCTTAATTTTTTTTAATCATGGTAACATGATAGCAAAATCCTATTGGCTTTCTTTGGATTTCTACATCAACTTAAAACCTTTTATTGGGTAATTTTTCTTCATCTTATAAGAAAATTCTGTTCATCTGCTAGAAAGCAGTGATGTCATTTCCAAAATCAAGTATTTTTTGAAACAAGTTTTACTTTTTAAAATGTTTTTAAAACCTTTCTTTTAAAAATAGTTCCTTAGATTAATGAATGTGTTTTACCTTTAAAATGTTATCCCATCACCCCCTCAACCCATTCGGATCCATCCCCCTTAACCCATTGCTATTTTATTTCCCTCTTCCTTATTTCCCCCCTCACTAACCGCCTTCATTTTTTGTTCTGTTGCTTTCCATTAACATTGTTTAATACAATTTAATGAGCGCTAACCAAACAATTCAAGATGAACAAAGGTGCAGGGCATGGAAGCAGGCGAGGGAAGGAGGAGAGGAGAACCGCAGGCATTGCTGTCAGCCTTAAACTGATTTCTGCAGCTGGCTTTCATTTCCAGGGCTTAACAAAATTCTAAGTTTGACCAAGGTGACTAGAGAATCAGAGAAAAGCAAGGGTAATAAAATGACTACAGTCCGTGAATCATGGGCTGTAACTATAATCTTTACCTTTAATGTTATGAATATGGGCTACTACAAGTGTACAAAATCTAGGCACTGAAGGTCTTTATTGTGTTGATATTTGTATTTTTAGGGTATGACTAACAGTATTTTAATATCCTTATTTACCCATTTTTAGCAGAAAGCTAATGCTTTATGTTTTTTTTCTAGTTTAAAAATCTAAATGCTGATCTATTACATATTAAAAATAATAAAATATTTGGAAATATGATTACATTTTAGACACTATTCATGTGAGGAAAAGTATAAATATGTTTTTCTTTTCACACTATTTTTTGACACCTCAGCACATAAAAATTAAAAGCCACCTCTTGTTATATTAGCAACAACGACATTCTTAATTAGAGTCACTACCTCAATCTGTGCTTAGGTATGACACTTCACATCATCTCTATTTCTACCTCAGAGAGGACAGAAAAATCCCTCACTTGCCTTGGATACTCTCTTTAGGGATCTGTTTAACAGACACCTCACATTTGCCAATCAACAAACAGGCTCTTTGAGTAGCTATGACTTAATATGATCTGAATTCTCTATTTCTCTTCATTCCAGAATGGTTTTTGTAGTTGTTGCTTTGTCTGTATTTGCCTTTGTTACACTGTCAGGGTGAAGGTGGGGGCAGGGGCAGAGGCCTTGGGCGGGGGGGGGGGGGGGGTGATAAAGTTATTCCAGAATCAAACTTTTGTTTTGATTGGCTATTGTACTTTCAGTCTGGGGTGATTCCCACTTCCATACAGGAGGACAAGATATTTGGGCCAAACAATACAGTGCAGTTTGGAAACACTTGGCTTCTATGGGCACAATCTGATTCTTTCCATATCTACTTTTTAAAAATGGTAAAAATCAAGCCAACTTTTTTTTTTTTCAAAACAATGCAGTTTCTCAAGACTCGTGGAAAAGACAGCTTGAGTTGAATTTCTTTTTTCAACTTAAGCATATGATAAAAAAGAGTGTGTGGTATAGATCCAGCATATATATTTGTTCAAGCAGTCATACATTGTGTTTTGAGTATTAATGGAAAAGAGTATTTTACACAGTGGGTTTTTGTCTTCTGGCTTATTTCTTCAAGTTCCTGACTCCTACTTCTATACTCATAAATCAAGCATTTTCAGGCACAAAGCAGGTAATTGAGGAGAGACATTTGCTGGGTAATTCCATCCTCTCTTTTGTGCGTACATTTGCAAATGTAAGTGATTTGCATCTGTAGAGACACCCTTCAGGGGCTTGTCTATCCTCAGGTTGTTTTTAGACATCCAGGAAGTTTCTTTGTGAAACTATCTTTCTGTGATGCCAGATGGTTGATGCCACCCTGCGACACCACATTTTGAGCAAGGAGGACCAGTTTAGCAGGTAGATGGAACAACTCCCATTACAATTATTGTCACATCTCCCAATTCAGTAATGGCAAAATGTACTTCTCATCACATGTTCATTCCAAACACAAAAATGAGTAAAATTGACGTGGTTTTCCCTCTACACCAAGAATTGAGCACAGCTGCTCCCTTACAAATGTTAAAAGGAAAAGGAAAAGATAATAACATCTTTAATTTCTCATGTTTCTCAGCATCTCTTAGAAAAATAGCTTCGTGATACATGTCTCAGTGGCCTGAAAATACCTACTCTTTTTTACACTTTTAAGCCCTGTTTTCCTTCATATCTATAGATATAAAAGCCTAAGTGACCATTACGACAGAACGACTGGAATAACCAGTCAACCAGTTGCTATGATGCGCACTGGACACCAGGGGTCAGATGCTCAACACAGGAGCTGCCCCCTGGTGGTCAGTGTGCTCCCACAGCGGGAGCACCGCTCAGCTAGAAACCGGGCTCACAGCTGGCGAGGGCAGCTGCAGCAGTGGGAGCCTCTCCCGACTCCATATCAACACTACTGAGCAGTGGCAGCAGGCACAGTGGGCTGGGATGGGCGACAGCAGCGTGGTGCCCAGCCCCAGTTTGGGCTCCTCCCTGGCTGCCTGCTGCTGGGATCAGGCCTAAACCAGCAGTCGGACATCCCCCGAGGGGTTTCAGATTGTAAGAGGTATGTCTGACTGCTTGTTTAGGCCCCATCCTCATGGGGATCTGGCCTAAACCAGCAGTTAAACATCCCCACAATGGTCCTGGTTTGCAAGAGGTCACAGGCCGGGCTGAGCAACCTCCCCCACCTCGTGCATGAATTTTGTGCACTGGGCCTCTAGTTATACTATAAGAGCAGGAAGATTTCTAGCAAACATAGAGACTTGGGGATCTGAGGAAAAGAATCTGAAAACTTGATCTAATGCCTAGTCATGCTGTTCAATTATTCCATGATTCTTTTGCAGTCTTTTGTTTAATCACTACCCTATACTATACATTTACCTTGTCTGAGAAAAATGCTAGTAGCTATATGCATGACATTAAGTAAAGAGGAAGATTTTAAATGCTTGTTAGACTTTCCATATTTTTTCTCCCATAAAATTAAAATGCATTGACCAGATAAGTGATAGTAGTTGGCTTTGGATTATATAATCTTCAGAGAATTATATATTCAATAAATTTTATGTTAACATAACAAAATAGGCATTCCTTACTAGATTAAAAAAAAAACACTTAAAATAAATCCTGGTGTCCAAAACTATTGTTTTACTCCATCAAAAGACTTGATTAGAAATTCCCTGAAGCCATGTTCAGAACACAACATGGACATAACACATAATTCAAGTTATTTGCTTTTTCCACTTGGGTTCACAGATCTTATACACACAGCTCTTTTAAAAGAAGAACAAGATTTTCATGGAAAAAAATGAATTATACAGTCATTTTATTGAGTCTTTATTGCTAATGTACATGGGGTTCAGAATCATAATGACGATATTGAGCACTTAAGTCATTAGGCTGTCATATTACAGCAAAATTATTTGTACTATATAATCATTGTTTCCTTTTTTTATATTACACAGATCTAAGTTCAGTTCATCTATCGTTGCCTTTACAGTACTACTTTATTGTTGTAAATACCTTTTTTTTTTTTTTTGGATGATTTGAGTATGTTCATTGTAGTTCAAGTTCATGTTTATTGGACCATTGCTTCCTTAAGGTTGGGAAACATCATGGAGGGAAGTTTGCAATCAATCTGCCTCGTGGTGTCTTGTTTGATTATGTATTGCTTCACTGTGTCAATTGCTATATAGTTTATATTTTAAGTACTTGTATACACACTAAAAGTTCAAGGTGAAAGGGGGCCAGTTTCTTTTTTTTTCTAGCAAGCATTTCCATCATAGTCATCATATTTAAAACATGCCTTTGTCCTTAAAATTAAAGTGAAATTCAGTTTGTATTCAACTTTTTTCTTTAGGGACTTTAAAGATGAACACATTTACATAATCTCTGATTATTATTTGCAATAAGGACAAAATAATTTTGGAAGAAAAGTAAAGCTGAACCTGAAAATTTCAGCTGAAATCATTTGTGAACATCAGGTGAACATGACTTTGGTTTTGAGAACTGGGTCCAGGGTTTCATAAGCCTTTCAGAAATGGATATTGGTTATTTTTATTCTACTAATCAAACTGCTTTCTCAGAATCACTTTGTTTGTATTCAATGTCTTAATGGATTCCTTGTTATATTGTTAAATCCTAGCGATTATAGCACAGTATTGCTCACCTGGCCAATAGAATTATATTAATTCCTGTGTGTGTGTGTGTGTGTGTGTGTGTGTGTGTGTGTGTGTGTGTGATGTAAAAGTTGGGAGATGTACACACTTCTGCGCTTGAATAATTTTTGGCTGAGATTACGTGAATTAATTCTTACACTAGGAAATGGCATATAAGCAAAATCAGTAGTGTATTTAAATCATTGTACAGCCAAGTCAGCTAGATATATGGCAAGTGAAAGCACAGCCAAACTTGGAATTGAACAAAACCAATGTATTCTGTAGTCAAGTCTATACTTGAGTGTGTGTCTCCAACTTGTCTCCCCAAAACAAAACTATGATTTAGAGAATGCACTGTAGACTAGACAGTGCCTAATCCTCTATTAAAATAGATAATTTAATAACTTCCTTTGTGAGAAGTTACAGTTTTTATTTTGCCATGAGTTTTCAAAAATAAAATACTGTTTAATTGGAGAAGGGGCAAATAAGAAATGCCAGTTTGAAACTATTATAACTGCCCTAACCTCAGACGGCACAGATTATAAAGTTGAAACACCCAGCACCCCTGAGAACCTATAGTTAAGCCACCCCCTTTTCTCAGGTATCTTTCAGGGATTGGGTATAAACGCAGTTACGGAGAAAAGACTAGCATGTCTGAAATTTCACAGGCAGCACATGACAACAGAGCAGCTGAAATCGGCATGCTAAAATCCAGAAGCCTAACTAGTGCAGATAAAAGAATAGAGTGTAACTTATTTAACTAGCTCTACCAACTTGAGAGAGTTCACTAATATCTTCTTGATTTTTTTCTAATTGTTAATCTTCTTTAATGAATCACTCTGGCTCCCAATATGTATTGTCCTACTCAGATACTAACCTAAAATCAGGTGGAGAAAGAACTGGAAATACAAATCCCTTCAGAAATACTATCTGGCTTTAGTGGCTCTGATTCCTGTCACGAGCACATGGCTTTGCAGTCCAAAGCTACTTCCTGTGACACATCCCTGCCCACTGTTGCGGTAAGACCATGCCAACTACAGCAGCACCCCACGCCTGGGCTCCAGGGGTAGTCTTTGTACTGACACACACTGTGTTCAGACAGGACCCCTAGAGCCTTGCTTTAGAACTATGCTGCCCCATATGGATGCCACTAGCCACGTGTGATGACTGAGCATTTGAAATGTGGCTAGTTTGACTTGAGATTTGCTGGCTGTAGATGTGACATGCATACCAAACTTCAAAGCTTTAACCCAAGAAACATAATAGAAAATATCTAACTTATAATGTTTATATTGGTTGCATGCATAAATGACAATACTTTGGATAGGGGTTATTACAATATTATTAAAATTAATGTCTATCTCTTTTTAATGTGACTACTAGAATATTTATAAATACATATGTGGACAGTGCTGGGCAGGGGGCTTGTGATCTCAGATACCTGCTAGGCCAGAATCAGCCTCTAGCCTCTACAGAACTCTCTCTCTCTCTTTCTCTCACCTTATCTGATACAGAGAATGGAGTTTATCATCCTCATCACCTTATCCTCTGGTCATCTGTATTATCATTAGCTATGAAAGTCTCCAAGTTTTCTAATTTTCTTCCTTCATCTTTCCTTCACTTCTCTCCGATTAAATAGCACTTGGTATATTTTTAATATATCCTTAGATATATGAGCATTCTTAAAAGATATTTAATGTTGATTTCATATAAATTCTATTTTTCTTATTTAAATAAGATAGAAAGATAACAGTATAATTCTGTACTTATATCAGTGAATAGGTAAATAAGGAAAGAATAACACAACTGTTTCTATATGTTCAAGGTTTGAAGAAGAGGGCCTTTGAGCCAGGATCTATTTCTCTTCTCAGATCTGTTGTGGGTATAAACTCTGACTGCCATTCAATGATAATAAGCAATTGTAATTTTCTATCTTCATGAAATATGAGGTGAAGGTTTACTTTCTTAGCACAAAGGGTTTTATCCATAAATGTTAAAGATGTTTAAAAAAGGAATTAGAGCTTTTATTTTTCTTTAAAAAATGACTTCAGAATATTATATTCATTCAATAAATATATACTGAACACTTATCATTTGTCCAATACTATTCTAGGTACTGTGACTAGAGTCTCTATAAAAATAAATAAAATAGAATAGAATGAAATACAGGCAAAACCCCAGCTTTCATGGAGCTAATACTCTAGTTGGGGGGGGGGGGAATGCTAAAAAAAGGAAGGAAAATATGTATTAGCAAGATAAGAAAGTTTAAAAAACTTAAAAAAAAATACAAGAACGGGAGATAGCATCTGAGGGAAGAAGGCTTCCAATTTTAAATAGAGGAAGAGAACTTTTAGAAATGACATTTTAGGGAAAACCTGAAGGAAGGCAGGAAAATCTAAAGAAAGAATGCTTAGGTCAGCTAGTGCAAAGGCCCTGAGGCAGCATATGTTCAGGAGAGACAGCAAGGATACCTGTGGGTCTAAAGTAGAATTAGTGACTAACAATAAGTATAACCAATCATTTCCATCTGAAGGTATGGAAGCTTACCAGTTAGATACTCATTCTGATGAGTTTTCTTTGACTCTACTGGTCAGAGCTAATTTTGCTTCAAAGTGGTGATATAACCCTATGCCCTCCGGCAGCAAAACAAAAAGTCTTCTGCCAACTAACTTATTCCCTCACCCCACCACACTCAATTTAACTCCTAAGATCTTTAGATTCTCCTCAGAACTAACATCCCACCTATGATTGATCAAGTGTTAAGTATCTTTAAAATTTTTAATATGAAAAGAAATGCTTTAATAAGTAATATATATATATTCAGCTATGATTATTAAGGTACACATTTGTATGCCCTAAGGCTGTATGTCATGGGAAGTACTTCTGAAACAATTCTGGTAAAAATTATCATTCTATAAAGTAATATTTCTGGTATATTTATTAAAGCATACCTTCTGCTATTTCTGTTTGGGTACACACACGATTTAAATTTTAAATTGATGTATAACACAAAATGCTTTTATATTTGTTATTTTAAAACCATTATAATTAGCATTAAAAGATTAGCAGGCATTGTCGTAGTCACCCACACCATGCATTCACCTTGCTGGATTTATACTGACATCCAGCATCAATTGATGTACTACCATCAATGCTGCAGTTACTAAACATGCATAAAATTGGAGAATTTGGTGTATAACTTGTTAAAAGTGTGAGACAATGTACTGTCTCAACAATCAATTTCTATGTCTCTTTCTATGTCAGATGGATATAGCTCTTTGCTGATAGCTATTTTGCCAATAACTTAATTTTTCTATACTTACTACAAATTTCTTAAATTATCCATATCCATGTTCTGTTTAGACACATAAATATTGAAATTTTTAATTGATAGGCCCCAAAGCTCTAGAACCATTCTATTTAATTCACTTTATAGACTCTGGTGAATGTGGTGAGACCCTGGCCTGGTCGACATCATCCTGTACACCAAAAGTTTGCAGATTTTATTCCTGATCAGGACACATACTAGAGGCAACATTGATCTCTCTCTCTCTCTGTCTCTCTCTTTCTCTCTCAAATTATTAAACACATTCATGGGTGAGGATTTAAAAAATAATGGTGAAGATGATGGAGATGAGGAAGAAGGTCAAAATAATAATTTATTTGTGTACATACAAAGGGATGTGATTTTTTACATGCAAGTGTTTAATCTTTAAAATATTGCAATAAAGGTATTTACATTCCTACTAGAGGCCTGGTGCATGAAATTCATGCACAGGGGAGAGGGTGTGTCCTCAGCCCAGCCTGCACTCTCTCCAATCTGGGACCCCTTGAGGGATGTCCGACATCCCTCAAGTCAGACATCCCTTTCACAATCCAGTACTGCTGGCTCCCAACCACTTGCCTGCCTGCCTGCCTGCCTGATTGCTTCTAAACACTCTCCTGCCAGCCTGATTGACACCTAACTGATCCCCTGCCAGCCTGGTTCCCCCTAACTGCCCTCCCCTGCCATGCCTGTTCCCCCCTAACTTCTCTCCCCTGCAGGCCTGGTCCCCCCTAACTGCCCTTCCCTGCAGGCCTGGTCTCCCCTAAATGCCCTCCCCTGCTGGCTCGGTCCCCCCAAACTGCCCTCCCCTTCTGGCCTGATCACCCCCAACTGCCTTCCCCTGCTGGCTCGGTCCCCCCAAATTGCCCTCCCCTTTTGGCCTGATCACCCCCAACTGCCCTCCCTTTCAGGCCTGGCCCCTCCCAACTGCCCTTCCCTGCTGGCCATCTTGTGTGTTGGAGTGATGGTCAATTAGCATATTATTCTTTTATTAGATAGGATTATACAGATGAGCCAATTGGGATTCAAGGAACACACCTTATAAGCAGATCTTGGCCTTACAATCTGATTTCTTACCAGAAAACCCTATGTGCTTTCCACCATGCAACTTGCTCAGACACTATTCAATTATTATCCATTTTTTACTGACCACCCACTACCTGTCAGGCTTGATAAGAGTATAGGGACCACTGTTAAATTTCAAGCTGCAAGGTGAACATCTGCCTCATGCCACCCTCATTCTTAACTTCAGCATGGATTCCAACAGCAGTTGATTTCATGTGGACTCAAAACTGGCCAAATAAATACTTTTGCCAAATGGTTAAGAGACTCAGAGCAGCCCTAACTGGTTTGGCTCAGTGGATAGAGCGTCTGCCTGTGGACTGAAGGGTCCCAGGTTCGATTCCGGTCAAGGGCATTTACCTTGGTTGCGGGCATATCCCCAGTAGGAGTGTGCAGGAGGCAGCTTATCGATGTTTCTCTCTCATCGATGTTTCTAACTCTCTATCCCTCTCCCTTCCTCTCTATAAAAAATCAATAAAATATATTTTTAAAAAATAAAAAAATAAAAATCATCATTCTCCCCTTTAAAAAAAAAAAAGAGACTCAGAGCATGTGATTCTCAGTTGGCCGCTTCCTCACAGTGGAGCGGTTAAGTGCAGCTTTCCTTTGCAGGGCCCACCCATGGTTCCCTGCTCTGTCCTCCTCTGCCTTCCTTGGCCGTTACATAAACTGGCACCTGTCTGTGTTCTCAGGGGTGTTTTCAGACTAAAGTCCACAGGTGTTGTGTGTGTTTTTTTTGTTTTTGTTTTTTCTCTCAGGCCATAGAGTGAAAATAGCTAAACTTAGTTTCTGGTGACTAATTTAAGGGAATAATTCCTGGTGGAAATTTCCTAACTGAAATGCTTGACAAAACAGGAGGAAGTTAGATCCTGCTAGCATATTCCTCTTTTCCTCTTGGTTGTGCTTTGACAGTTTGAAGGATTAAGGGATAACAATGAGAGGAGTTGTTATTATTACCCGAGTTTTACCGTGTCTTTCTTATCATTCACAGTGTCCCTGTTGGAATGGATGCTGATGGCTACATCTGTTGTGGTATTTAAAGTAGATCTTTAAGTCAAAATGAGTATGTGTGCGCGTCGCCTCATTTTGAGCTTGCTTAATGTTTCCAACCATATTTTAGAAATAAATCCCAAATGCTTTTTTGCTAAGTGCATTTAACTTTCAATTTTAAGCCTATGTGTATTTTAAAGGTCATTTAATCCATGCATTTCCAGCTCCTCCGGTCTTAAATCATCACTGTGTTATTTCATGTAAGAGGTACTTAATGTCTCAAGAAGCTTTCGGAGACCTTCAAAACCCTGAGACATTTTTTTCCAAGACCAAAAGTTCTATTCTGTCAAGGGTAAATAAGCTTGAAGAAAACCAAGGTCTCCGCCTGTTCAGTAATCCAAAAGTTTGAATTTCAGAGAGGTTGGAACTTAGCGAGATGCATTTTCCTTTTTGTAGCTCGACCCTGTCTATTCTCTCCTAGTTTAGGCCAAAACACACTCCGAGGCTATCCAGCCCAGCCTCTCCTTGGTGACAGCTGTGCCTGCAGGCGTGGCCTGACTATTGGCAACAGGATCCTCTACCCCCAGGGAAAGAGAAGGCTCAGAGCCCCAAATAATAATAATCTGTTACAGATTTTAGGTTACCAAAAGCTAGAGAAAGGGATACTAGCAAAACACTTAGCATTGCTGCATGTCAAATGGAAGGCTACTGTAATTTCCCCCTTTGGGGCATGTATTTTTCATATTAGCATGCATACTTATGCATATAAATGTAAATACATTTCCACATTCAATTCAAAATTCTCTAATTCTAAATATGTAGAATAAAACAGCATTAATGGATGGCATGACTACATTTAGAATCAAATCTAAGATTCCTGGTTACTGGAAGAATTGGGCCAGCAGTGCCTGCCTAAAGCAACAGAACTGACTTCTCTGGAACATTCTTCTGGATGTCAGAACAGTTTTTCTAATGAAATTAAATCTGGGATTAGAGAGATATAAGGATGTACTGAGAAAACCTGAGAAAAATTGCCGAAACCGGTTTGGCTCAGTGGATAGAGCATCAGCCTGCGGACTGAAAGGTCCCAGGTTTGATTCCGGTCAAGGGCATGTACCTGGGTTGCGGGCACATCCCCAGTGGGAGATGTACAGGAGGCAGCTGATCGATGTTTCTCTCTCATCGATGTTTCTAACTCTCTATCTCTCTCCCTTCCTCTCTGTGAAAAATCAATAAAAAACAAACAAACAAACAAAAAACCTGAGACATGGTGGCTGAGGAATTTGTGTTGAATATTTACCCTGCTTCTTACTATGTGGCCTTAGGCAAGTGACTTAAACAATGTGGGTATCTTTTCTCTCATCTCAGAAGTTTGGAGCATTTATTCTATGTTCCCTCAGGTTCACTCTAGACTTAATATTTCATGTTTCTGTGACTCTAACGTGAACTATGACCAAGAATGGGGTTATCTGATGGTCAAAAACAAGAAAAAGCTTGGCAATTTACTTACAAATGAACTCATTTAGGAAAAGAAATAAGATATTTGGGCTAATAATTAGTTTGGGGCAGAAAATAAACCTCCCATCACCATTTTTTTAATGGAAGGAAGAGTCAACCTGAAGGTGATGCAGAATTTTTGGATTGGAACATGCGGTGTTCCCCTGGACTGGAACTGGATTCTTTGTCCGCCGGAGTCGAAGAATGAATCCATGGACAGAGGTGGTATAGCAAAGGTGGAGGTTTACTAAAGAACAAGTAGAGACTCTCCCATGGGGAGGAGGAAAGTGTCCCACTGAGTTCCTTTTCCCAAAGGTTTATAAAGGCTGCAGATCCTGGTGCCTTGCTATCCCCTCTGATCGGTCACTAGTCCCTTGGACTGGTTACTATAGTAACTCCTGGGCTCCACCCCTTCTTCCTAATGTTCTTCTATTTCCTTTAGGCTTTCTTCTTCTCCTTCTGGATGAAGGGCTTCCTTCCCTTTATTTTGTAAATATAGACCTTTTGCTGTTCCCAGTTCCCTCATTCTATGAAAATGTACCTGTTGCAGCTTTTCAGTTCTCCTATTCTATGGAAATATACCTTCTGCTGCTCTGCAGCCCTGTGCTTCTTCCATCGTCCTCTTACTTTCTAAAATTTCCTAAAACCTGTCTTTTTCAACCCCAAAAATTCCTGTTTCAAAGGTGTGACTGGAACATAGAAAGCAGTTTCATTTCTCAGGTACATGGTGACCACCGTATCAAGGACCCCAGACAAATTCAAATGGACAACAAATAAAACAGCCGATATGCTGACCACAAGTATCAGTGTACTAAAGGTCTTTCCAGGTCTTTCCATAGCGTTTTCCCTTCTTTCGAAATGTATGTTATGAGTTATGGTTGTTGTGATAGAGCCAAGGATTCACCGGGCTCCAGTGAGATCTTTGTAGGGAGCATAAGCTCACCGCCAGCTGCAAACTGTAGCTGTCTGTCAGCATGTGTGAGGACAGACCACGCCACTGTCCCGGGATCGTTTAGCCTCAGTCCTGCTCAGCACACCCTTTGCATCTTCAGTGCACTTCCTGTGGGAGGAGGGTCTCAGTGTGTTGCACACACATTTTGGAGCAAATAGCTTGAAGCTCATGTCTGAATGAGGCCTCTAATAGAGGATTCTGTCCCAGTAGAACTATTTTGTGAGAGACTGACTCGGGCCTGACATTTCCTGATCTCCAGTGTTCTCAAAAAGTCCTGGGAGGCCGCTTCTCTGACAACCAACTGTTCTTCAGGACACAGTGACCCTTGCAGAGAGTGCCAAGAGAATGGGCCCAAGGCCAGGAGCCTGCCTCAGAGCTGGGGAATGTGGGGTGAGAAGGCCATGGCCAGGAGCAAGCCAGAGGAAGAGCACAGAGAGTGCTGAGTGCAGCCATTCTCCTGGGCCAGGCATGGAGCAGGAGGCCAGGCTCAAAGGAATCCTTATCTTGGGCGAAATCCTAGTCTCTAACTTACAACTAAGTGAGGAACTCTGTGCTTAGGAGGGGGTTTTGAAGAATGATACATTTTGCTCATGCAGCCGTTGCCAGCCTTCAAAGCAATATCTTTTCTTTAAATTTCCAGGCATGCTTAGAATGAGAAAGAGGCCGGCCCTCCATGCCAGATTCATTAAAGTGTTTGTAAAGTTAGCCAAAGTCACCCCTGTTTTATTATCTAAGTGACTCATGTCAACTTTGCAGATCATTTTGGAAGAGGGCTGTAATTTTAGGAACACCCTGATGATTATCCTAAGAATTTAGGTATAACCTGCTTCCCCAGGCATTTGCATACAATAAACTGTGAGCTTTTTAAAGGGTAAGAGCTAGGCCTGAAGTTCCTTTGGGCTGGGAATGCTCCTAGCACACCACAGGACACATGATATGATCAGCTAGTGCTTGTGGAAGGTATGTTTTTAGCTTTTACTTAATAATATTTTTAGATAAAAATAAAGAAATCTGCAATTCCTCTTACTCATGGGGGTGTGGTGAGAACTGCTTTTTGTTATGTAAGAGCATTTTCTCAGTAAAAACTGCCCTCTTGGAAAGAAAGGCACAATGCAAATTCAAATTAGTAATGAAACTGTACAATATGTGGTGTATGACCAAAATTGGCCTGAATCACTCACGGGAGAAAACATTCTGAAGTTTGGGAAAAGTCACATCCCTGGTGTATGTGTGAGTGTGTGTGTGTGTGTGTGTGTGTGTGTGTGTGTGTGTGTGTAGCTGTGTATGTTTGTGGGCAGGGGAGCAGTGACCCAACATAAACACTTTCTTTCCCACAACTTAAACATACACCAAGTACTTAAAATACTTTCATTCAAGGGTGGAAACCATTATCATCACGGGATCATTGAACAGTCGCAAAGCTCTGTTAGTGCATCATCTTTTTATATTCAAGAGGATGGTAAAATAAAAACAAGACTCTGAAAGGGATCGATATTTTCCAAAGGAATAGCAACTTACAAAGTACAGGAGTGTTTGGATTGCTAAGTGCCTTCAGTCCTCTCTCTTGCAGATTTCTGCATCCTTCATTGCAAAACCTTTTCGCTGGATGTGTTACATGCGATGAGCTTGGTGTTATAATAAACAGAGAGGAAGGCTGCAATAATGTATTTCAGTTAGGAAGAAGCACTTGAAAGAAATTGGTTTTTCTATACACATGATGTGAGCCAATCAATAGTGGTTTAGTCTGACAAGCACTGTCAATATCCATTGTCACAGTTCAGAAAGTCTTTAATGGATAGTTCTTCAAAACCCAATGATTTCAACACATGTTCAAAGTCTTGAAATACGCTCTACCTGGCAGCAATGAATCACAGATAAACTCTCGGGGTTGTATACAAGTATTTTTTGTAACTGAGAGCCAAATAGCATTAATTAAGATTGTAATTTTATATATATATATATATATAGTTTTATATAAATGAATATATATTTAATTTATGCAGTTGCTAAGGGCATAATCTAATTATACCAGGTGCATTGTAAATATCCAGTAAATGTTGAAAAAATGAGAGGCACTGGGATAAAGAGTGAGGAGGGCACTTACCGTACCACCTGTTCTGTTTACTTACTGATTATTACAAACATGTCTATGATACAGAACATCTATCATATCCTCACAATTCATAACAATTGTTAGCTTTTAATGAATTCTTATTGATCATCAGATTTTGTGCTGGGTGTTTTGCATATATCGGGACATTTAATTTACACAAAATGCGGATATTGTCAGCCCCATTTAACAAATTAGAAAATAGAGGCACAAAGAATTTACACTGCTTGAATAAGATTGCACCCCTGATAAGTGACAGACCTGAAATTCAAAATCCAAAACCTATAGTGTTCAAAAGTGAGATGGAATGCACATTTTTTCAAAGGAGCAACATTATTTGTTGGAAGAAGGCTATATATTAGCAATTCTTATCAACTTTCTTCCTAAGTGGTGACCCTGAATTCTTATTCCTATGAAATAACTAGAAATAAAATAAGCAGACTCTGTGGTTAGGCATAGAGAAAAACGAGATTTCCTGGTTTAGCTAAGATAAGACCTAAAAGGTTGTAGAAATGAATGTATGTGCTTATACTATGTCGGCTAAGTGTGCATCTGTCCGTCTTTGAAAAGGATTGTGTGATGACAGTCAAGAAGAAGGACTAAGAATTTCGGAGATCCAGCTAAATCACTAGCCATTTTTTTTGCTTAAAAGGGTGCCCCAACCTCCAACCTACTTGTCTGTTTCTATATTCACACTTGTCTTGCTACTTACAGCCACCTAGAATGTGGTGAGTGATTCTCAAAGTCGCTTTCTGCACAGTAGCAGAAGAATTCAATTTGTGTTCATGGTGGTCACAGCTATGTGTGACCCAGGTGCCTTCTTCAGGTCTTCTGACTGGCAGTCTAGAGAGTATTCAGACATTAATTCTACTGCTGTCTTATGATTCCCTCATCTCACCTAAGGCAACTTGTTTTCCCTTTTAAGCCCATAGACAGACTTAAATTTATCTCAGTCAGCAGTTTAGGCAAACCAAATCCTTTAAGACCTCGGGTTGGAAGTACTTGAGTGTAGTGGGAAGTACTGCCATTCCTCTAAGTCC
This sequence comes from Myotis daubentonii, assembly GCF_963259705.1. Taxonomy (NCBI): domain Eukaryota; kingdom Metazoa; phylum Chordata; class Mammalia; order Chiroptera; family Vespertilionidae; genus Myotis; species Myotis daubentonii. The sequence goes on along the minus strand of NC_081846.1, from coordinate 70,140,981 downwards.
TTAGAACTTTGACAGCATTGCCAAACAGATGGAGAGGAGGGCAGTAGGGTAGACTAGGCGTTCCCACAGGCTTAAAATCAGCCCTGCATTTTTAATCTGTAGAATGGACAACAATACCAGCATTGACCACATTGAATGATTATAAGGATTAAATGAGATACCTGTATTATATATTTTTCTGACCTAGTTCAAATTTTATGTTTAAAAATTAAAGATACATTTTAGCATATTCTTGATTACACATGAGGATAGGAATTTAAAGGTTAAAGCAAAAGATTCAAAGTTTTCATATGTTACTCCTCTCTATACCCACTTAGAATATAGTATCTGAACACATTTTCACAAAGGTGCAAATACACACACACATACACACAATGCAATGATAGTTTTCTCTGTTTATGGAGAGAAGATTTAAATGCCGTCCACCCAATTCAAACACTGCTAAGCATGGTCTAGTGTCTGAGTCAGTAGGTAGAATCAACATTGAAATTGATACTCTTGAATATGAATTCTCTAAGTTGACTTTTTTTCACAGAAATCTAAGTATTAATTTCTGAGAATCTTGCCATACCCTTACCTCTATGGTGGAATTACCATGCCCACAACTCTACTATTTTGCTTTTCATTATGTTCTCTGTTAAAATGATGTCCCCATTCATCTATACATCTCTCTTCATTTGATTTGGCTTTGGCCTTTTTCTATCACTGGGAGAGAACCCATTCCTGTGGAAATATACAATCTTTCTTCATGAAAAACATATTTCTTCTACATGGTGTCCTTTGTCTGGATTGATGACCTATGTTTTTCTTTTTCTTTTTTTAGTAATTTTACTTTCAAAATAAGCGACTGCCTTAACTCAGTAATCACTTACTTTATTAGCAAATTTTTCAAAGTTTTGAATAGTTCTCAAGTGACTAAGTTTTACTGACACTATATCAGGTCATAAGAAGGCAAGATAAAATATCTAGTCATCAGAAGGTGTCTTGATGATCTGAATCTTTACTCAACATCTTATAGTGTATCTGATTTTGTCTCAGAAAAAGAAAAGTGTCATCATGTGTCTCTCTCTGAATAAACCATAGGTTTTTGCTAGTTAGGTTTATTTTCTATTTTTCTTTATTTTTTTCTGAAATGTAGTCTTTCCATAACTTTGATGCAAAGATACTTTTTAACTCTGGCTCACAAAAAGAAAACAGACTTACAATTGAAGAAAAATTACATTTGTGATGATATTTGCTCAATATTTTTACTACAGTATTGAAATTGTCATCATTATCATCATCATCATAACATCATGAAAGTTATTCATTAAGTAACTCAAAACAATGCTAAATGCTATAAAAAGTAAAAAAACCAAAGCACATCAACTCATACTATAGAAATACATTACCAACATAGACATACCCTAAGATATATTATTAGTAAAATAGTTATTAAGTCCCTACATAAAAAGACAATGCAGGATTTACATCATAGACATGAATACATTAGAGGTAGAACACATGGATACATGTATTACTTGGGAAAGCAATCATGGAATTTCCATATGGCTGAATGGCAGGGACAAGACAATAAACTGCCAGCTCTTTATTGACACTGAAAATGTAAAAACATGGTTAGATATGACTATTTAAACTAGATAATTTAGTCTAAAAGTAAATATTTTTCATTGTATGAATTCTCACTTCTCTTTAAATGGGTAGATAGAATTAATATGAATCATTGGGCAGATCAGACCATTCTGTTACAAATTGGTTATTTTGTATTTCTACAATGACTAAGTGGGAATTAAGTGGTTAAAACAAAGTGATGTTGTTAAAATGCCCTGAATTCCCTTTTGCAATTATTTCCAGATTTAATCATGATTTGTGTTTCAAGTTAAGTCACTTAAAGTTTCAATAACTTAGTTTCTCAGGCTGCAAGTTGGGGGTTGAAATTATGACTTCTATTTACATAGAGCGTGTGGAAAAAAAAGAGATTTTAAATGGCCAGCAGTACATTAAGCCCCAACTTACCCTTTCTGCCCACTCTGACATAGGGAGTTATGTGCAGAGTTTTGCAAGCTCTAAAACCACATGCTGGAGAGGGCAAAACAGTATTTATTACAGCTTCATGAATTAGCTGTATGCCCTGGAAAAGAATCAGGCAGGAGGCTGAAAAGAAATTTAATAAACTTTATTTCTCTTTTCAATCAATTTTGGGCATGGTGCTCTTATTTCAGCAATTTAAAAAGTGGTACAACAGGGTAATTTGGAATACAAGCAGGTCGTGTTGGAAAATATGAGTGGAGACAATTCAGTACTTTGTTATGTAATCTGTGTGATGGTTTGAGAAGTGTTTTGGATTCCCTGGGGATTAAGAGCCTGATATAACCTTATTTTGTCATTTCTTTCTGGATCTCTCTCTCTGAACACTGCGGTGTGGTGAGATGATTGCACTAAGCAACTGTCTCCAGCCTTGCTGTGAACATCCTCCTAGACTTGCAATGTGGGAGCTTTTAGCTGCAGAGAAAACTATCCATCTACATGTGATTTTGACCCCTATGTAAAACTTGCCCAAAAAATGACAAGTAGCCTAGAAAGTTGTTTGTGTTAGCATTTCTCTACTTTTTTTTAACAACGTTTCTAAAACATTGGCTCTCCCAGCATTTCCAAATTTAAAAAAAAAGTAATAATAACAACAACATCATGTAATGGTAACATGGGAATTCCGCAAGAACAGCAGTTTGGCAGAAAATGGGAATATTTCAAAATTAGGTCCACAACAACAACAAAAAATTCTGGCAGATGTACAATTCTGGGTCATATTATCCAAACCGTTAGATTTTTGGAAGATTTGAGAGTTTTCTTTTGTGGTTCCCATCCTTTAATAGAATCGTAGTGGATGTTCCTAATCCAAATTCTGTTTCTCCCCTCCCATTACTCAGGTTGGAAAATGAATATACAAAGGGCACCCATAACAATAAACATCCAGCCTCTAGAGGTGGCTTTCACACCACGATGGTGTGTCAGGTATGAAACTTTGCTGGGCTATAACGCTTGTTCTCATATGTAATGATATTTATTGAAGATCATCTTAAAAAGCCCAAGATCCTAACTACTCTCTGGTGTGAGCAGCTTTAATGCCAGTTAAATCTCTCAAATGGTTAAGAATGGTGCTCCAAACTGATGGCTTTGGCCTGTGTGTATTGAGACTTAAATTGCACATTGTTATTCACAATTCTTAGGCTTTGAGAAAAATATTCTAATTGTTTGCATTTGAAAGAAAAGATCACCCATCAATGGGGGGGGGGGGGAGAGCAAAGCATAAATGAAGTAAAAGTAAATTCTAGAATACCTGGCAAGCTAATCAAATTCGGTTTAATTTTTCATAGAGGTGAAAATATGTAAAATTATGAGTGATTCCATTGTACATCAGATTAAATGCTTTGGAATTTAAGCCCGTATCTCTTTAGTCTCTTTTTTATTTTTGAATAAAAAGTTTAAATGGGAACGGAAAAAACTGCTCATTGGCTTAACATAAATCTTTAAATTGCAGTAAGCTTCACCCTCAAAAAGCAGTTGAGTCTCTGAGGAAAAAGAAAAGGCTGAATTCTATTTTTCATAAATGATGGATTATTGTACCACACTGCATTTTCCAGTAAAGTGTCCTTTTATTTGCACTGTGTGATTACAAGTTTCTAAAAGTATGTGGGGTCACTTGGGTGCTGTGGGAAAATGGAAGGAACACTGTTCTGTTAAAATCAGTAGTGAAATCAGAAGCAAACTATGTCCTGATTATCATAGGCATGTGTTTAAGTTTTGCTTTCCTTAATTGGTTATGTTGTATTTACTTAAAATGAACAATTTGGCAAGTGTCTCTACCTTGACAACAGAGAAGTGTAAACTGTCTTATAGTTTGGCTATTAAAATCGGTTTGTAAACCATAATATTCAAATACTTTTAATGCTGTTCACAGGGACCCAGTGATGGACTTTGCTTTGTACCCATGTGTTTGTCACACTTTTAGTTGATAATTATAGTGCTTTCCAAGTTATTTTGTTAATAAAAGGTATGCCAAATATTGTAGTCATCTATTGACTTTAACTTGTACATAACTTGCCTTAGAACAAAATGAGCAAAATGAATGATGGCAAAGGCCTTGTAATTTGACTTGTCATCTGAGGATTATTTATGGCATCAGGAAATGGAAGTTGAAGATCTACTCTGTCTCCAGGAAAGTCATCATCAGAGGCAACTTTGGAGAGTTTGGCTGTGCTAAAAACTGCACGAGGATATCCAGGTCTCTGCTGATTCCTCAGTCTGTATGAGGAGGAAACAAGATAAAGCTTTTGAAAATAGCCAGATAGTGTTATTGAAAACAAAACAATAGACATATATATCTCTGTAATTAAGAGTACTATCACCAGACTACCTAAGGGTTTTCAAAAGGCATAACTCACTATATAATTATTTTCATAATCTCGCATTTATACTGTGTGTATGTGTTTTAATTTGCAAAGTTCCTCCTCATGACCTCATTTTTACTAATTCTAAAGTAGCAGGAAAAAATACTTACTTTGCTCTGTATTTCTTGGCATTTTGTCATGTACAATGAAAAGATTTTTGAGGTAAGACTAGAAATAGAAAACATAATCTTTGGTAACCTTTGAACATGTAGATTGATTATTCCATATCATTTCAAAGGCAGACTTGAGACCAAAATTATGAGGCAGATTCTTTTTCTGAAAGATGTAAGTGTTCCTTCAGTTTCGAATATAGAACCCAGACCCATGGGCTTTAATACAGTCCTTAGCTGAAGCAGATCATATATGACTGGTGGTCAGGACAATGGCTGGACCCAGATGAAAGTTGACAGCATATCATGTAGGCACAGTATATTCAGACACCCAGAATGACCCAATCATACAATGTTGAATCAGTTAATGCCTGATATTCATGGTCCTGTAAAAGCAATTTTTGCTAATGGCACTTCCTATTTCTCCAAAATGACCTGAGGTCAGTTCTTCTGCTAAGATCCCTTTGGAACCCTGAATTGGAACCCTGAATATATGAGAGGGTCAGAAATCCCCCATCCCCACCTACATGACAGATTCAGAGACAAAAGGGGAAATTGATGTATATAAGACGTTCTGAGCTAGGGATGAGGTAATGCACCTTGGGGCTTCAAGGGAAATTGCAGGGAGAGCACATGTTCAATGAGTATTAGTTTGCCCTGCCATATAGGTACATAAAAAGTCATTTATGGTGGTAATTCTTGGGCCAGCTGTGTGTGTGTGTGTGTGTGTGTGTGTGTGTGTGTGTGTGTGTATCTACACTAATAAAAGAGAAAAATGGTAATTGGTGTACGACGCTACCCTTTTCATTGGCTAATCAGGGCTATATGCAAATTAACTGCCAACTAAGATTGGGAGTTAACTGCCAACTAAGATTGGCAGTTAACTGCCAAGAAGATGGCGGTTAATTTGCATATGTAGGCACAATGCAGGGAGGCGAAAGGGAAAGCAGGAAGAAGCCCCCTGCCACTGACAGTGATCAGAAACCCAGGGGGCAGCTAAGAGATGGGCCCAGCCATGATCGGAGAATCACGCACATTTGCTGCCCTGGCCAGTGATAGCAGGAAGTAGGGGTGGAGCCAGCGATGGGAGCAGGGCACGGTCGAAGCTGGCAGTCCCGGGAGCTAGGGGACCCTTGCCTGGGCCTAAAGCGGAGCCCGCGATCGTGGGGCCGTTGCAGCTGCGGGTCCCCGCTACCCGGGCCAGACGCCTAGGCCAGAGGCGTTAGGCCTGGGCAGGGGCGGAGCCTGCAACCGCGGGGAGCTGGGGGTCCCCTGCCCAGGCCTGACACCTCTGCCGGAGGCCTCAGGCCTGGTCAAGGGGCCGATCCGGTGATTGGTGATCTGAGGGTGATGAGGGTCAACTCCTCTGGCCAAGGCATCAGGCCTGGGTGGGGGGCGGAGCCGGGGATTGGGGGGATATGATGGTCCCCTTGCCCAGGCCTGAAGCCTGGGTCAGAGGCTTCAGGCTTGGGCGGGGGGTGGAGCAAGCGATCAGAGGGAGATGGGGGTCCCCTGCCCAGGCATGATTCCTGGGCCAGAGGCCTCAGGCCTGGGCGGGGGCCAGAGCCAGTGATCGGGGGGAAATGGGGGTCCCCTGTCCAAGCCTGACACCTCTGGCGGAGGCGTCAGGCCTGGGCAAGGGGCCGATCCTGCGATTGGAGGGTGATGGGGGTCAACGCCTGAGGGCTCCCAGTATGTGAGAGGGGGCAGACTGGGCTGAGGGACACTCCCCCCCACACACACACCCAGTGCACGAATTTCGTGCACCGGGCCCCTAGTATATATATATATATATCAACACTAATAAAAGAGAAAAATGGTAATTGGCGTACGAGCTACCCTTTTCATTGGCTAATCAGGGCTATATGCAAATTAACTGCCAACTAAGATTGGCAGTTAACTGCCAACAAGATGGTGGTTAATTTGCATATGTAGGCACAATGCAGGGAGGCGAAAGGGAAAGCAGGAAGAAGCCCCCTGCCACTGACAGTGATCGGAAACCCAGGGGGGAGCTAAGAGCTGGGGGGCAGGGCCAAGGCGGCCCTGGGGCCGCCTTGGCCCTGCCCCCCAGCCATGATCGGAGAATCAAGTGCCTTTTTCGCCCTGGCCAGTGATAGCAGGAAGTAGGGGTGGAGCCAGCGATGGGAGCTGGGCACGGTCGAAGCTGGCAGTCCCAGGAGCTAGGGGTCCCTTGCCTGGGCCTAAAGCGAAGCCCCCAATCATGGGGCCGCTGCAGCTGCGGGTCCCCGCTGCCCGGGCCGGATGCCTAGGCCAGAGGCGTTAGGCCTGGGCAAGGGGCCGATCCTGCGATTGGAGGGTGATGGGGGTCAACGCCTGAGGGCTCCCAGTATGTGAGAGGGGGCAGGCTGGGCTGAGGGACACTCCCCCCCACACATACCCAGTGCACGAATTTCGTGCACCGGGCCCCTAGTATATATATATATATATATATATATATATATATATATATGTATGTATGTATGTATGTATTGATTTCAAAGAGGGGGAGGGAGAAGGAGAGGGAGAGATAGAAACACCAATGATGAGAAAGAATCATTGATTGGCTACCTTCTGCATGCCCCACACTGGGGATCAAGCCCGTCACCCGTCCAAGTGCTCGGAACGAGAATCAAACTGAGACCTCCTGGCTCATAGGTCAATGCTCAACCACTGAGCTGTGTCAGCTGGGCCAGAGTCTTAATTTAAATTCTTCTAGATAGTTAAGGGGCAAGCAGAAATCTCTCTTGAACCTGCAAGGTCTAGGTCGCCTTTTGTTCAAAATAATCTGTATAGCACTGAAGCACATCTTGGGTGGCTCATTCTGCACCCGTACAGCATCCATAATTCTCACCCTATATAACCATTCTTCCAGGCACAGCAGTCAGGATGCTCTGGTCTACAGCAGTGATTCCCACATTTCTAAGTGATAGACCCATTGACCCACTTTACATGATTGTAGTTGTACTTTTATAACCAATTCATTTAAAAATATGTTATAAATATATATGTATTTATGTACACAGATTTGTATATGTATATATACATCTAATCTATCATATATATGATATCCTATCTAATAAAAGTAATATGTAAATTGGCCATCACTCCAACACACAAGATGGCCACACCATGTGGACACAAGATGGCCACCACCAGATGGCCAGCAGGGGAGGGCAGCTGGGAGGGACCAGGCCTGAAAGGGAGGGCAGTTGGGGGGGACCAGGCCTGCAGGGGAGGGCAGTTGTGGGTGATCAGCCAACAGGGGAGGACAGTTGTGAGGGACCAGGCCTGCAGGGCAGTTTGGGTGAATCAGGCCGGCAGGGGAGGGCAGTTAGGGGTGACTGGGCCAGCAGAAGAGGACAATTAGGGGTGATCGGGCTGGCAGGAGAGGGAAGTTAGGGGTGACCCGGCCTGTAGGGGAGGACAGTTAGGGGTGACCAGGTTGGCAGGTGAGGGCAGTTAGTGGCAACCAGGCTGGCAATGGAGGAAAGTTAACAGCGACCAGGCCAGCAGGGGAGGGCAGTTAGGCGCAATTGGGCTGGCAGGAGAGCAGTTAGGCATTGATCAGGCTGTCAGGGGAGTGGGTAGGGGCAATCAGGCAGGCAGGCAGGCGAGCAGTTGGGAGCCAGCAGTCCTGGATTGTGAGAGGGATGTCCGACTGCCCCACTGGGATCGGGCCTAAATGGGCAGTCGGACATCCCTCAAGGGGTCCCAGATTGGAGAGGGTGCAGGCTGGGCTGAGGGACACCCCCCAACCCCCTGCATAAATGTCATGCACCGGGCCTCTAGTATACTTATATAGAGATATTGTATAGAAATTCCTAAAATAATTTTATTTACTTATTTTTTACTTTTTATAGGTCCTTTACATTTTCTCAGTGTGTGAATAGACCTCACACTACCAATAAATGAGAGATTAAGCAGGTCTTATAACTTTTCCCTTCAATATAAGGCAGTGATTCTCAACAGGGAACAATTTTTTATTCCCTTCCTCCCCACCCCAGGACAATGTCTGGAGACATTTTTGATGTTCACAACTAAGGAGGAGGTGCTACTGGCATATTGTGGGTAGAGGCCAGAGAAGGTTCTCAACAGTCTACTCCTCCTTCACAGGTCAACCCTATAAAAACAAAACAAAAATAAAACATAACAAACAGACAAACAAAACAAAAAAAACAACTGCCTGACCTACAATGTCAATAACACCATGCTTAAGAATCCTGCTTTGCCCTGACCGGTTTGGCTCAGTGGATAGAGCGTTGGCCTGACGACTCAAGGATCCCGGGTTCGATTCCGGTCAAGGGCATGTGCCTCGGTTGTGGGCACATCCCCAGTGTGGGGTGTGCAGGGGGCAGCTGGTCGATGTTTCTCTCTCATCGGTGTTTCTGGCTCTCTGTCCCTCTCCCTTCCTCTCTGTGGAGAATCAATAAAATATATATTTTTTAAAAAAAGAATCCTGCTTTAAGATAGTATGGAATATTATGGTCCTATTAAATAGCAAATATTATCTTAATTCAGTATTTAATAGTACCCAATCTCATGTGATATAATTTCTAGCTTAGTTTAAAATGAAAACCACTCTTCACCTAACTAGGGGGAAGGCAGGATGTCTTCCTTTCTTTCCTTAGCCTTAAATTTCATCCTGATTTCCCATCCTATTGCTAACACAAGTTTGCAACAACGTTGTGGTCAAAGCTAACAGAATAAAGACTCAACAGTATCTTTATTTGACCAGTTTTAATGTGACTTTTCACACTCTGGGCCAGCAGACATTTTCTTTTTAACTTTTATTGAATTTATTGGGCTGACATTGGTTAATAAAATTATATAGGTTTTAAGTATACAATTCTAAATACATCAAATACATCAAGTCAAGTCTCCTTCCATCACCATTTATCCCCCCCTTTAGCCTCTTCTACCAGCCCTCTCCCCCTTTCCCTCTCAAAATCACCATATTGTTGCCTGTGTCTGTGAGTTTTTCTTCTTTGCTTAGTCCCTTCAACTTTTTAACCCAGTCCCCCAGTCCACCTCTCCTCTGACAGCTATCAGTCTGTTCTCTGTATCTATGAGTCTGTTTCTGTTTTGCTACTTTATTTTGTTCAATAGATACCACATGTAAGTGAAAGTATATGGCATCTGTCTTTCTCTGCCTAACTTATTTCACTTAGCATAATACTTTCCAGGTCTATCCATGCTGGCACAAAAGGTAAGATTTCCTTTTTTATGGCTGAATAGTGTTCCACTGTGTAAATGTACCACAGCTTTTTTATCCACTCATCTATTGGTGAGCACTCTGACTGCTTCTAAATCTTAGCTATCCTATATAATAAAAGCCCAGTGGCCATAATGGCAGAATGACCACTCAAGCAGTAACTATGAAGGTGCACTGACCACCTCTTGGTCCCTACCCCCGGCCCACAGGCTCCAATTGCCCAATGGCGAATGGGGACCTGTGGGTGGGTGGCGGGGGATGTGGGCGATGCCAGGCCAAGATCCCCGCCCCACCGGTCTGCCTACACACAGAGGGTGACCTGTGGTGGGGGTGGGGCCAGTGAGCGGGTGGGAATGGCTGACCTCTTGGTCTTTCCCCCTGGCCGGCAGGCTCCGATCACCCGATGGTGAATGGGGAACCGGGGGTGGTTGGCAGGGGATGTGGGCTGCGCCAGGTCAAGGCTCGTACCCCGCCAGTCACCCCCCACACAGAGGGCAACCCGCGGTGGGGACAGGGTCACAAGCAGGTGGGACCGGCCAACCTCTCAGTCCCTCGCGCCCCGACTGTCAGGTTCCTATTGCCCGATGGCAAACTGGGAACCTGGGTGGGTGGCGGTGTGGGGGTAGGGCCGGCTGCCGGGGAAGATGGCCCTAATAGCAGGATAGGCCTAGGGACCGTACCCACGCTTGACTTTCTTGCATCAGGCCTCTAGTTGTAAATAATGCTGCAGGGAACATAGGAGTACATACATTCTTTTGAATTAGTGTTTTGAATTTCTTGGATATAGTCCCAGAAGTGGAATCACTGGGTCATAAGGCAGTTCCATTTTTAATTTTTTGAGATAACTACATGTTTCCCACAGTGGCTGCACCAATCTGCATTTCCACCAGCAGCGCACAGGGTTCCCCTTTCTCCACATCCTTGCCAACACTTGTTGATCTGTTGACCATAGCTATTCTGACAGGTGTAAGGTGCTCATTGTGGTTTTAATTTGCATTTTCCTGATGGTTAGTGTAATTGGGAATCTTTTCAGATGTCTATTAGCCACCTCTATGTCCTCTTTGGATAAGTGTCTATTCAGGTCCTTTGCCCTTTTTAAAATTAGATTGGTTTTTGGTGTTGAGTTTTATAAACTCTTTATAAATTTTGGGTATTTATTGCTTATCAGAAGTATAATTGGTGAATATGTTTTTCCATTCAGGGGGTTGTCTTTTCATTCTGTTGATGGTTTCCTTTACTGTGCAAAACCTTTTTAGTTTGATATAGTGCAATTTGTTTATTTTTTCTTTTGTTTTCCTTGCCCAAGGCAATATATCAGAAAAAATATTGCTACGAGAAATGTCTGACATTACTGCCGATATTTTCTTCTAGAATTTTTATGGTTTCGAATGTAACATTTAAGTCTTTAATCTGCTTTGAGTTTATTCTTGTGCATGGTGTAAGAAGTTAGTTTAGTTTCAGGCAGACTTTTTAAAGCAGTCTCCCTTAGGCACTTTTGTGGATTCCTTAGAGACCCCACTAGAAACATTTGACCTCAAATCCTCTAAATTCAGGCAATTTCTTTTTTGCAAGTTTCAGCTCCTTCCTAAGTCTCTCTTTCTCTTTTTTCTTCCGAGTTCATTATGATGGGATAGGATGACTCATGTCTAGTTTCCTTACAACTAGAATTTAGCAAAATGTTTTGCACCCAAGAGCTACTTTTAAAAAAAACGTATTTGATTGAAACATTTCCATTTTACATGTGTACCTGAGCTCCTGATATTTTTTATTTTCCTTTATCTTCCATTCTTTCACCAATATAAATATCCTATCTAATAAAGAGGGAATATGCTAATTGACCCTCACACCATTGCAAAGATGATGGTGCCCACAGCCAATAGGAGGGAGTATGCTAATTGCTGCCCCACCCTCAAAGATGGCGGCACCCACAGCCAATAAGGAGAGAATATGCTAATTGACTGCCCGCCATCAAAGATGGTGGCACCCACAGCCACAAGATGGCAGCGCTCAGTCCCCTCAGCCCTGCTGGGCGGCGGGGCAGCAGGTGTGCGGTAAGGCCGGGCCTGCCCCCAGGCGGACCCGGCCACTCTCTGCGCCTGCCTCTGGAGTCCCCCAGTCCCCTCAGCCCCCCAGCCGCCCAGGGCCGCACAAGGCTCAGGTAACCAGGGCCAGCTGAGGCTTGCGCTGCCGGCAGTGGCAGCAGCAGAGGTGTGATGGGGCGTCGCCTTCCCCTGATCGCCAGGTAGCCTCCCACCCCTGAGAGCTCCTGGACTGTGAGAGGGGGCAGACCGGGCTGAGGGATCCCCCTCCCATGCATGAATTTTCATGCCCCGGGCCTCTAGTATATATATAAAAGGTTAATATGCAGAGTGTCTCCTTGGGAGTTCAAATGGGAGACTGGGAGTTCGATTGCTCGCTATGACGTGCACTGACCACCAGGGGGCGGCATGAAACAAAGAAAGGCCCCGGCCGTCAGCCAGAAGGCTCTGATGGGCCCTGCTTGCCGGCCAGGCCTAGGGACCCTACCCTTGCACGAATTTTGTGCACTGGGCCTCTAGTACATCAATAATTGAGAGTACTATAAAAATTATTTGAGACTGGCCTCAGATCCAGACCTGACCTTGAACAAGTTATTTATTTTCTTTGCCTTAGCTTCTTCATCACTAAAGTATGTAGGATTCTTATACATATTTCTAAAGGTCATTGTGAGAATTGATTCAATAAATTTTGGCTGAACTTTGCTATATGCTAAATAATATTTGAGATATTAGGGACACATAAGTGAACAACACCTACAAAACTAAATTAAAATTCCTGCCCACATGGAGCTTACATTGCAGTAGAATAAAGTTAAATCATGTTAGATGCTTAGAAGAGTACCAAGCACATAGTAAGGTCTTAGTGCATTTTAGGTATGTTATTATTCATCCACTTGAATGAATGGCTTATTCTAAGGCAGCGGTTCTCAACCTGTGGGTCACAACCCCTTTGGCGGTCGAACGACCCTTTCACAGGGGTCGCCTAAGACCATCCTGCATATCATATATTTACATTACAATTCATAACAGTAGCAAAATTACAGTTATGAAGTAGCAACGAAAATAATTTTATGGTTGGGGGTCACAACATGAGGAACTGTTTTAAAGGGCCAGAGGGTTGAGAACCACTGTTCTAAGGTATGATTCGGAAGGAAAAGAGGTTCTTTGTACCTAATCAAGTACCCCAAATCCTCACATTATGTCAATTGGGTTAAGACGGTGGAGGGCCCAGTGAATATCGATATCTTATAGAGACAAATTCCTATCAAGCATCTATACAAATGAAAGGGTAATGTGCTAATTAGGGCAGACATCTTCCAGACATTGATCTGGATGTCCATTCAGACAAAGCCACAGTGGCTGCGAGGCCCAGGGCTCAGGCAGCCATGGGTTCAGGCAGCCTTGAGTCCCAGCGGCTGTGAGGCATAGGACTCAGGCATTCATGAGCCCCGGTGGTTGCAAGGCCTGGGCCTCAGGCAGCTGTGGACTCAGGCTGCTGTGAGCCCCGGTGGCTGCGAGGCCTGGGGCTCACGGGGGTCATGGGCTCACAACAGTCGTGGGTTCAGGCAGCCATGAGCCCCAGCGGCTGTGAGGCCCGGAGCTCAGGACTCAGAGCCACCATGGCCGGCAGTGGCAGTAGCAGCAGTGTGATGGGGGCGGCGTCTTCCCCTGATCAACCCGGTTGCCTCCCACAGAGTGAGGCCAAAATGCTGCTTAGGCCATAGTGAGTGGGCCTAAACTGTCTGTAGGACATGCCCTTAGGGCTCCTGGACTGGGAGAGGAGGCAGGGCAGGCTGAGGGACCCCCCCCCAGTGCATGAATTTTTGTGCACCAAGCCTCTAGTTCATAATAAGATAACGTGAAAGTATTTAGACTCTATGCTTAATGAAGGCCCAGATCTTAAGTGTTATGTTTATCACTAGTGGCCGGGTGCACGAATTCATACACATTGAAAGGAAATGAATTAGAAGAAATATTTTAATATCACTATTTGCCCTTTCTCTATAACAGAAGTGTCAACCAAATTCATAATCGACAATGACAGATTGAAACACACACATGCGATTGGTGCCAGCAAGAGCTTTATATATATCGCGTATGCACGAGTCAACTTAGCCTTTTATATATATATATACTAGAGGCCCGGTGCACAAAAATTTGTGCACTTGGGGGGGAGGGGGGGTCCCTCGGCCCGGCCTGTGCCCTCTTCCAGTCCGGGACCCCTCGGGAGATAACGACCTGCTGGCTTAGGCCTGCTCCTGGGTGGCAGAGGACAGGCCCAATCCCTAGGTACAGCCCCTGGTCAGGCTCAGAGCAGGGCCAATTGGGGAGTTGGGGGACCGCCCCCTGTCATGCACAGAGCAGGGCGGATTGGGAGGTTGTGATGCCACCCTCAGTCATGCTCAGGGTAGGGCCAATTGGGGGGTTGGGGCACCGCCCCCTGTCATACTCAAGGCAGGGTCGATGGGGAGGTTGCGGCACCACCCCCTGTCACGCACAGAGCAGGGCCAATCCGGGGGTTGGGGCGCTGCCCCCTGTCACACACAGAGCAGGGCCAATCCGGGGCTTGGGGCGCTGCCCTCTGTCACGCACAGAGCAGGGTCAATCAGGGGGCTGGGGAGCTCCCTCCTGTCACGCACAGAGCAGGGCCCATCAGGGGGTTGGGGAGCTCCACCCTGTCACTCACAGAGTAGGGCCGATAGGGGAGTTGGGGCACCACCCCCTATCACACACAGAGCAGGGCCGATCAGGGGGTTGGGGCGCCGCCACTATCACACTCAGGGCAGGGCCGATGGGGAGGTTATGGCTCTACCCCATCACACACAGAGCAGGGCCCATGGGGGGGGGCGGGTTGGGGCGCCACCCACTATCACCCACAGAGCAGGGCCGATTAGGGGGTTGGGGCACCGAAACTCTCACACTCAGGGCAGGGCCGATGGGGAGGTTATGGCTCTACCCTGTCACACACAGAGCAGGGCCCGTGGGGTGGGGGGGTTGGGGCGCCACACCCTGTCACACACAGAGCCGCAGGGCAATCAGGGGTGGGGAGCTCCCCCCTATCAGGCACAGAGCAGGGCCAATCAGGGGGTTGGGGCTCCTTCCCCTGTCAGGAACAGAGCAAGGCCGATAGGGAGGTTGTGGCCCTATCCCCTGTCACACAGAGCTGCAGGGCAATCAGGAGGTTTGGGCGCTGCCCCCTGTCATGCTGATCACAGTGCCTGGAGGCCTCGTGGCTCCACTGATCCCAGTGCTGGGAGTCATATTACCCTTTTACTAAATAGAATAGAGGCCTGGTGCATGGGTTGGGGCCAGCTGGTTTGCCCTGAAGGGTGTCCTGGATCAGGGTGGGGGTCCCCACTGGGGTGCCTGGCCCGCCTGGATGAGGGGATGATGGCTGTTTGCAGCTGGTCACACACCCTTCAGGGTGGGGGTCCCACTGGGGTACCTGGCCAATCTGGGTGAGGGGCTGAGGGCTCTTTTCAGGCTGACGGGTGACTGAAGCTCCCAACTGCTCCCTTTTTTCTTTTTTCTTTTTTATTCTGGGCCAGCTTTAGCTCTGGCTCCAGCTCTGAGGCCTCTGCTGCTGAAAGAAGGTATCTGGTTTGTTTAGGTTCTATAATTGAAACTCTGTATCAATTCCAGCTCTGAGATCCCAGCTCACTGAAAGCTGGTTTCTGGGGTTTTGTTTAGCTTCTATATTTGTTACAATGTTTCTTAAACTGCAGGCTCAGAGGCCAGCAAGGCAGGCGGGGAACGTTGGTTTCCTCCGTAACTGAAGCAAGCAAGCCTCAAGTTAGTTTCAAGCTGCCTGGCTGCTGGCCGCCATCTTAGCTGCCAGTTAATTTGCATATCTTGCTGATTAGCCAATGGGAAGGGTAGTGTTCGTATGCCAATTACCATGTTTCTCTTTTATTAGATAGGACTAGAGGCCCGGTGCACAAAAATTTTGAACTCGGCGGGGAAGGGTGGGTCCCTCAGCCTTGCCTGTGCCGTCTTGCAGTCTGGGACCCCTCGGGAGATAACAATCTGCTGGCTTAGGCCTGCTCTCGGGTGGCAGAGGGCAGGCCCAATCCCTAGGTGCAGCCCCTGGTCGGGCTCAGAGCAGGGCCAATTGGGGAGTTGGGGCGCTGCCCCCTGTCATGCACAGAGCAGGGCGATCGGGAGGTTGTGATGCCACCCTCAGTCACGGTCAGGGTAGGGCCGATTGGGGGGTTGGGGCACCGCCCCCTGTCACACTCAAGGCAGGGTCGATGGGGAGGTTGTGGCACCACCCCCTGTCACGCACAGAGCAGGGCCAATCAAGGGTTTGGGGCACTGCCCCCTGTCACTCACAGAGCAGGGTGCATCATGGGGGTTGGGGCTCTGTACCCTGTCACGCACAGAGCAGGGCCAATCAGGGGGTTTGGGCGCTGCCCCCTGTCACGCTGATCCCGGTGCCAGGAGGCCTCTCAGCTCCCCTGATCCCGGTGCTGGGAGGC
The DNA here is from genome assembly GCF_963259705.1 of Myotis daubentonii. NCBI lineage: Eukaryota > Metazoa > Chordata > Mammalia > Chiroptera > Vespertilionidae > Myotis > Myotis daubentonii. The sequence continues at coordinate 70,124,694 of NC_081846.1, read as the reverse complement.
ATATTACCCTTTTACTATATAGGATAGAGGCCTGGTGCATGGGTGGGGGCCGGTTGGTTTGCCCTGAAGGGTGTCCTGGATCAGGGTGGGGGTCCCCACTGGGGTGCCTGTCCAGCCTGGATGAGGGGCTGAGGGCTGTTTTCAGGCTGGGGGTGACTGAAGCTCCGAACTCCTCCTTTTTTTCTTTTTTTTTTATTCTGGGCCAGCTTTAGCTCTGAGGCTTCGCTCCAGCCCTTAGGCCTCTGCTGCTGAAAGTAGGTTTCTGGCCTTTGCTTACAATGTTGTGATCCTGCTGGCTGAAGCCCAGCGGCTTCTATATTTGTTACATAGTTTCTTAGAGTTGCAGCTTAGAGGCCTGCAGCGGCAGGCAGGGAGCATTGGAGTCCTCCGTCACTGAAGCAAGCAAGCCTCATGTTAGTTTCAAGCTGCCTGGCTGCCAGCCGCCATCTTGGCTGGCAGTTAATTTGCATATCGCCCTGATTAGCCAATGGGAAGGGTAGTGGTTGTACGCCAATTACCATGTTTTTCTTTTATTAGATAGGAAACTTGCTTAATTAGACCTGATTTGTGATTTAGCTAAACTTTTCCCAGCCCAGTGAAGCACCCCAACTTCTCTTTCAGGTGATTGTCAGCAACACAGCAATAAATATCAACATGAAGCAGATTATTATTATAGATCATGCAGGGAGAACAAAGGGTAAAATATTTTACTGTAGCAGTGTTTAACTATATTCTGGGCTGTGAGAAAACCTGAAGTCATTTTCAAGTTCCACCATTTCTTACTTCTTTTCAGTCGGGTCAAATTTCTAAGTTTTCTAAATCTCCATTTTCTGGCTAATGAAAAGAAAATAGGATTCCACTGAGTCTTCTATCTACCTAATCCAGGACTTCTGTGAGGATAAAATGAGATGAGGCTGGGGAAAACACTTCCCAGACATTTGGTTACAGTGTAAAATGTTTTTACCTGGCTATGAAGCAAGTTGTGTTTCTGGGCTGAAGAAACTGCAAGGCTAGTCATTGCTAGGGAGTGGTAGCCAGGTGTTGCTACTTGAAGTCATTACCCAGATGGAGAGAAGGACACTTAGCATATTAGCCTTTTTTTTGATAGATTGAATTCATAGCCTTTAGCATGGAGCTTGATAATCAGTAGAGATTCAGCAAATATTTGTTCAGGAATTAATTTGATACCTAATTTTGAAGATAAAGGTGAAGATAGGAAGCTGGGGATAGCAGACTGCTGAAGACAAGGAAAATGTTTGAGGCAAATTTGTGTTCCACAATTTGCCCTAGAACTGGTGGTAATTTGACATCATTAACAAGAATAAGAAATATCTGCTTCAGAAAAAGAAATCACTTTGGGTTAAGATAAAAGAAGAATACTGCCCTGGGCCAATGTGGTTCAGTTGGTTGCATGGTCCAGTGTACTGAAAGTTGGTTAGTGGTTTGATTCCCAGTCAGGGCACATGTCTGGGTTGAGAGCTCTATCCCCGATAGGGGGCATGCAAGAGACAGCTGATAGATGTTGCATTTTCACATCAATATTTCTCTCTCTACCTCTCCCTTCTTCTGTCTCTAAAATCAATAAAAAATACTTTTTTTTAAAGAAGAAGATTGACATAATTATTTGGACAATTAGAACCTTTGAAAATACCTGAATTACCTACAGGCAATATATAATTCTAATATATAATTCTAATTAATGAAAATTAACAGTTCTGAAGTGTTTTCCCCCTTGTTTTGAAGAGTTTTGCTTTGAACTTAATTTTGTATATAGATACAGATGGGTAGAATTGCCCAACAAAGGTTATTTTGTTAACTATGAGGGAATAAAAATGAAAATAAATTGTGACCGTATAGAGCTAACCACATTCTCATTGCACATTCCCGTTGCAGCCGAGCTAATATTTTCATATGGGCAAATTTTTGCTCATATGCCCTGTCTAAGCAGAAGGGCCTAAGCCATTAATTCAGGGAGTTGTTCCATAACTACTGTTTTCTATTCATATTAGCATAAAGTAATAATCATAAAGGAGAAATTTACTGAAAGCCTCTGCCTTTTTTTTTTAATCTCCAGTGTTCAGACTGCATCATAGTGCTTCTGATACAAACGACAAAAACCGAGTTAAAAGCAGATTAAAGAAGTTTATTACCCGAAGACCTTCCCTGAAAACTCTGCAAGAAAAAGGACTTATTAAAGGTACAAAACATTTTATACTTTTTACAGTAACAATGATAAATGAATGTGCCTCTGTGACCATAGCTATTCAGCTCTAAAGGAATATTAGGATTTTTTATTCTTTTTAAGTTGCTTATTGGATGTTCTGCTCTATAGGAGAGAAAAGATAATTGTCCAGAAAAATAATCCTGAGAAATTAAAGGGTGCATCATAGAATTATTGCAAGAAATACCTAATTTTGCCCTCAGATCTGAGCTCTGTGCCAGGAATAGAGAAGAGATATCTTAGTGGCCCATCAGAATGACTCCATGTCTCCTTGTGTCTGAACAATTCCAGTTTATTCCCATCATCCCAGTATGCTTAGGAACGCATCCCGTTCCACTCTTAAGCATGTCCTGATTTGATGATAATGTATCTGATCATCCTAGTCATTGTCTGAAGTAAATTCTAGGAAGAAGTGTTAGGAAGGAAGTCCAAGACAAATGAGTATCATGAAAATTTGGGGATTTGAGAACTGGAAGCTGAGAGCGCAAACTAAACTTAAATTAGCAGGTACTTCTGCAAATATATTAAATCTAAGATGATTTAATATACAATTTTTCTCAGGAAGAGGGCAAAGCAGATTTTCATATTTTAGCAATACTTAATAAAATAATTATTTAAATAGTTCACAATTAGCTGTTTGACCTAACAATTTTAGTTTATTTTGAAACAAATGAACTTATCACAAAAATAATCTGTCATTTTGAACCAACCCTAGAAGGTGGAATTTTTGTGAAGCATGGACATAGGTATCACTAATAGAGTGGAGAATTCTTACAATGCAAGCATTTAGGGGTGGAAACATCACATATTTTGAATTGGCTCATCTCAAACTTTTACTCTGAAAATGTCCTTTTCAGTGCCACAGACAATATTTGATCCTCTACAAATTCAATTACATCCTATATAATAAAACCCTAATATGCAAGTTGACCAAACAAAACAGTGTAAGATCTGTGGAATGACTGGTCGTTATGACTCGCACTGACCACCAGGGGTCAGATGCTCAACGCAGAAGCTGCCCCCTGGTGGTCATTGAGCTCCCACACGGGGAGCGCTGCTCAGCTAGAAGCCAGGATCAAGGCTTGTGAGTGCAGTGGCAGTGGTGGGAGCCTCTCCTGCCTCCACTGCAGGTGGGTGGCAAGGAGGAGGTGTCCTGGACTGTGAGGCCCCGGACTGCTAGAGGTTGTCCAATTGCCGGCTTGGGCCTGATCCCGGGATCGGGCCCAAGCCAGCAGGCGGACATCCCCTGAGGGGTCCCAGACTGCGAGAGGGCACAGACCGGGCTGAGGGACCCTCCCCCCAGTGCATGAATTTCATGAACCAGGCCTCTAATATAATATTAGACCTACTATCTTTATTTCTACCTTAGAATTCATCCTATAGATTATCATTTTCTCTTCTTTTTTAAATATATTTTTATTGATTTCAGAGATGAAGGGAGATGGAGAGAGAGAAAGAAATATCGATGATGAGAGAAAATCATTGATTGGCTGCCTCCTGCACAACCCCCACTAGGGATGGAGCCCCCTACCTCAGCATGTACCTTGACCCGGAATTGAACCATGACCTCCTGATTCATAGGTAGATGCTCAACCACTTAGACATGCTGGCTGCGCCCCATAGATTATCATTTTTTTTACATAGGATTCAGTTGCAGGTTACCTGCCATTTGGAAAAAAAATCAAATAAAACCAGATTATTAGCCCAAACAATCCCAATCTGACATAAAGTCTAAATTTTTCATGACTCTGGAAACATGAAAAGTCTTTTAATTCAGTGGCAGGGTCTGGCCCAATCAAAATGCTAAGGAATTAATAACTATGGTGCTCTAGGATTGGTCTCGGAAAGCACCAGAGATGCTGGATGCCTAATGCAGCCTTCATGCTGATGCAGTGGAACCCCTGAGCACACTCTGCTGTGTACATTTCCTGTATTCCAGCCCCATTAAGTTTTCACCATCGCTGACCAATGAGTCAGTATTCATTAGTAGGGCTATGGAAAATCTTTGTGAAATTCTGATTTGATAAGCTGCCATTGTTGTCTCCAGTGGAATTTTCTTCCAAATACAGATCATTATGCAAATATAGTCACTTCTTGGGATTGTTTCAGTTTTACTATGAATTTTTTAAAGGCTTTTACTGCGATTTTTCTTAACTGAGTAAAAAGTATTAAACCAATTTTTAAAGCTATAGGCCCAGTATAATTTAATACTTTAAGTTTATATTTTTAGCATACCTAAGGAAAAGGTCTCAGAGGTTTTGAAGGGCTATAAAAATTATATAAAATAAATGAGTGATTAATGGTTAAATAGTTAATTTCTCCAAGTAAAATGACTTAACTTTTTCAAGGAAAATTATTTAGAAAAAGCAAAAATGGCGTTTTAAATTGTTCTGTAGTGCATTTGCCCAAAGATTATGGATCATATTCTTTAAACTGTCTAATTGTCCAGACCGGAATACAGCCCTTCTTTATCAAGGTTCAGGAAAGCTGTGTGAGGTAGTTGGGCTCTTACAGTGTGCTTCCTGCTTCCTGGGAGGGGCTTCGCAGGGTCACAGACACTTTCCACAGTGGTTAGTCTTTCATGCCATGTTACCAACAGGTTGAGAGGCCTGAGCTTTGAATTCAGCCGGTCTTTATGGAGCACCCCCTTAGAGTCAGGAAGGGCCGTGCTTTATTGACTTTATAATGCCCAGTATAACTGTGAAAAAAGAATTGTCCCAATATCATATGGTCCAAACTTAGTCAAAAATCCCTTCTTCAAAACGTTTTTTGTACTCAGGGACTCCTGGCCAATATGTGATTCCATTGGCTCTAATATAGATCTGGAGTTACTTGATGTGGCTGAATTTTCTAGTTTTTTAATATGAGTAATGAGAAGGGCACACTGTGATGCCAAAAAGGGGCCCAGAGATAATTCTGAATGACCACCCAATGGAGAGAAATCTTCATAGTTCAGGTGGGTGCAGCAATCACTGTCCCAGTGCAGTGGTAGCTTCTGAAAAGCCTTCCATTTCTCCAACTGCTTTCACATTTGGCAAGGGGGGTGGGTGAGGGGGGAGATGGTGAGCGCTTTTATTTTATTTTATTTTATTTTATTTTATTTTATTTTATTTTATTTTATTTTTTTAACTTTTTTGTTGAAAGTATTACAAATGTTCCCCCTTTTTTCCCCCTTGGATCCTCTCCACCCTGTTCTGGCCCCCTCCCCAGTCCTTCCTCCTCACTAATGTCTGTCCATGGGCTTTGTATATATGCATATAAATTCTTCGTTTAATCTCTTCTCATCTGCCTCCCCTCCTTCTGAAATATGTCAGTCTGTTGCATGTTTCAGTGTCTCTGGATCTGTTTTGTTCATCAGTTATTTTCTTCATTAGATTCCACATATAAGTGAGGTCATGTGATATGCATTTATTGCATTAAATACCTCATTGGAAATAAACTTGAATCAATTTAATACATAAATTATTGAATTGAGAAGGTGCATTTTAGGGTGGTAGGTACATGTGTACAGATCCTCTACTTGCTTTTAGAACTGAAATAATAACTTTAGCATCAGCCAAACTACTTTATGTAATCTTTCAAGTAACAGCATTGACATCTAAGAACAGAAAACACCTGGCAACACACTTTTTAGAAAAGATAACAATTGCTTGGGGTTTTTTTAGGAGTAAGTAGTATTTCCTTATATGAAATGATAGAGAGAATTGTATGTTTAGAAAGTAGTTTCTTTCACATAATATGGGCAAAACCATACTGGATAATGTTAGTAGAAATTGAAAGCAATGCTGGACTATTTCTATTTTTTAGTTTGATATATTGTTTGATTGTAAATTTCTCATACAAACTTTTTCTCCCAGAGTTTACTTTTTTTCTTGCTTTCATGGCCTTTACATTATTAAGGGTTTGTTTAATTATCTCAATTAAACAGTCTATATAAATTCTAGTCTAGAAATGTCTGCCTTGTCCCCCAGAATATCCTTCCACCTTCTTATACCAAGTTACTTTGGTTGCTTTTCAGTCTTCACCTTTGTCACCCTGTGACTTCCTTTCACTGATTTTTCTGAGTTGTATTCACTGGCTTCTGAATCTCATGCCTTGTCTTTATTGTTTTAAATTCTTTTATTGCTATGTAACAACGTCAGTAGCTCATTTAGAAAACATGAGACCTTTACTATCTAAGCATATCTTCAGAATCCCCATGTACTTGATCAATAGTTTAGTTGGGCATACAATTCCATTGCATTTAGAATACAGAGTTGCAGATTCCATTTCTTATTTTTGTTACTTTGACTTTTTTTTTTCAGCATCATTGGGGTTTTTTGTCTTTATTATTAGAGATTCTATAATCAAGATGATGTGCAAAGTTGGCAGAATTTTAAAATTTTATTGTGCTTGGAATTCAGCTTGAAGAATTATGCTTCTCTTCAGCTTTGGAATTTTTTTCTCTTTATTATTATGTTGATAAGTTTATTCCATTAAATTTTTCTTGCCTTTGGAATATTCAAGACATGAGTATCAGATCATCAGTTGATTTTTCACATATTCTGAAAGAATTCTCAATTTTATCCTCCTGTCTTTTTATGAATTCATTTTTAACTTTAAAAATGTATTTCCATTGTTTTGGATGCATTACTTATTTTCTGTTTTTTGTTTGTTTTATTTGCACATTCACATGCCACAAGGGCAAAAGCTTTGTTGACCAATCTACCCCCATAACTAACAGTGAGGATAGTACTTTGCCCTTCATATATATATTAATTAAGTGGGAAAACAGAAAATAGGTTATATATTTTGAATTTATTTAAATGAAATAGGTAAATTTTTTGTCACTTTGAAATTTGTTTTTTATTTTATTTTTTTAGTTTAAAATGGTCTTTCCAGTTCTTTGAATCATCATTTTCACATAGGTTCCTTTCTTTTACATATTTGTCTAATTTTGTTTTAATCACATTAGTGACTTAGCTCAAATATCTGATGGGCAATGGTTGCCCATTCTTATTATATAACTAGAGGCCGGGTGCACAAAAATTTGTGCACTCGGGGAGGGGGGTGTCTCTCAGCCAGGCCTGTGCCCTCTCGCAGTCTGGGACCCCTCAGGGGATGACCACCTGCTGGCTTAGGCCCGCTCCCTGGGGAATTGGGCCTAAGCTGGCAGTCAGACATCCCTCTGGAAGCTCAGGAGCCCTCGGGGGATGTCCATTTGCCAGCGGGGAGTCGGCCTAAGCTGCAGTCCGACATCGTTAGCACTGCTGAGGAGGCGGGAGAGGCTCCCACCACCACTGCTGTACTGGCAGCTGGCAGCCTGGCTTATGGCTGAGCAGAGCTCCCCCTGTGGGAGCACACTGACCACAAGGGGGCAGCTCCTGCATTGAGCATCTGCCCCCTGGTGGTCAGTGTGTGTCATAGTGACCAGTCATTCCCAGTCGTTCTGCTGTTAGGGTCAATTTTCATATTACCTTTTTATTATATAGGAGTGCCTGGCCAGCCTGGTTGAGGGGCTGATGGCTGTTTGCAGGCTGGCCACAACCCCCAGCCACCCAAGCTCCTAGTGGAGGCTGGTTGGGAGCAGGTATCTGGGATTTATTTGTCTTCTATAATTGAAACTTTGTTGCCATAAGCGGAGCTCAGGGCAGGCAGGAAGCTTGGCTTCCTCCATCGCCTAGGCAAGCTTGCTCCAGCTCCGTTGCTGCCGGCTGCCATCTTGGTTGGGTTAATTTGCATATAGCAGTTCTGATTGGCTGGTGGGCGTGGCTTAGAGCATAGCAAAAGTACGGTCAATTAGCATCTTTGTCTTTTATTAGTGTAGATGAGGCTGTACAAAGTTTAGCTAAAGCTTTGTATATATGGATAGATTTTGTCAGTGAAATGCTTTTGCTGTAGGGTGATCTGTAGGGACTCACATCTGCCTCAAGAATCTCATATTTCCAAACAATGTAGAATTACATATACTCTTGATTAACTGAATCCATTTTTATAAATTTTTAATGATTATAGAAATTTTCAACTTTTATTTTGCAATTAAGGAAATTGAGTTTATTGGAAAGCATAGCAGCTTTAGAATTTGACTAAGCTAGGTTTAAATCTGGATTCTGCCATTTACCAGCTATATAACTTAATATTTGGTTATTCACTTTTTCATTAATGACATTTACATCATAAAATTTAAGTGAAATGATATATGGAAAGAACCTTGCACAGTGCCCAGCTTATCATGACAGTTCAGCAACTTCTTGTCTTCTTCCCATTCTTCCTTCATCCCTTCTTTCTCTCCTTCTACCTTTCCCTTCTTTTCATCTCTCTTCCCTTTCTTTATTTCCCTCTTCTTTCTTTTGCTACTTAGATTTATAGAGCATATTATGCCCATAATGCCACCAGAGAACCTTTTTCCCAAGTAGCCTGTTAAATATTGAGAAATTAATCCAGACAAGTGTCAAGGGAAGGCAGCAGTAACTCGTTTACTTTAAGGAAAGTATATACATAATTTGCACTTGACTCATATTTATATTTTTGCTAATTTTTATCATGTACTCTTTATATATAAATAAACATGAGCTCATTTTATTTCCTAACTATACCCACTTACAGAGTGCCATCTAATTGTTAGGACATTTACCTAGTAAGTAATTACCCACACAGACAACTAATTGTTTAAGGTTTCTGTTATACGAGGAAATAATGTCTTTGAAATTATAGTGCTTTTGTAAAATAATCAATTATATTTAGAAGTAAAGAAATATTTGCCATTCAAACTGTAGATACAAGTTATCAGCCCTACACTTTCAACAGCCATGTTTATGGATAGCAAAATGATTGAGTTAAGAGGAAAGTATTTTTTTAAATAATTTGTTAGAACTTATATATGACAGAGCAACTGACCTCTCACATTATTAATTCATGCAAAAAATATATGAGCAATACTGCAATACACCTTTGAATACAGCATGCTCCAATTTGCCACTTGATCATTGTTAGTCTGAGAATAATTGTATTTGAATTTATATATTGGGGCATGGGTCTGTCATTGCTTGGCCCGGAAATACTCTCACAACTTCCACAATATGCATGAATGTGCCCCAGAATATCTTGTAAATCTTCTTTTCCTTAAACTTTTTTTATGATTCATAATTGAACTGTGATCCTTACAAGTGAGCTATGTCATGATTTAATATTAGCCAAAATTAATAGCCAACCTTAAGCTTCTTTATCTTGGCCTATAAGCTTCCTGGTTCGCTTGCATTTATAGTTCCCAGGCACTTTTTGTAATTTAAAGGCTCTTGGGAGCAAATGTGTTGGTAATAGAGTACCAACCACATAGCTAGCTTTTGCTCAATAATAACACACAGGTCACCATGAGAGATGGCAAATGTTGAGAAAAAGGTGCACCTGGATAGCAGGTTAAGCCCATGGATTTTAAAAGCCTGTTATCCAGGGAGGAAATGATCCAGGTCTTATGAGATATTGAGAGCAGAATAGCTTTAGAGCAACAAGAGAAAAATGAGGTCCAGAAATGGGAGTGAATTAGGTAAGTGGAGAAAGAATAAGCCAGAATAATAAATCGGTTTCCTTGTGGTTCAAGAACTTACTTTCTTATGCAGAGAGAACGTTTTACACAGGCATTAGTTAGAATTTAATACTATTTGAGATAGTGACTTATAACTAATTGATTTTTAGTATCTATAAAAATAATTTCCTGGTATAACCTACTATATTGCGTGTATTTGTAAATAGCAATAGTAATAATAATTCTCCTTATTCCTTCTTTTAAATTACAATTCTTGCCCTTTGATTCAAGTTCTCAAGATCTTTCTCCTTTTTTAACTAAAAGAAAATACTGAATAATATTTGGTTTTCATCCTAACACTGGATGGTGTGTATAGCCATGCTAAATGCTGAGAATATAGGAAGGACAAGACCCAATTGATTCCGAACCAGGATATTGGCTTTTTTTTTTTTCCAATGACCTCTGAAGGCCATATTAAATTTTGCTCTGGTGGTAGATGTTGGTTTTATTCATTTCATGAACTATCTGTCCTTAAAAGGTTTCCCAGAATTGTGGCATACCCTACATGGTTAGTGTAATTCTGGTGCCAGTTGAAGATACTGTCTCTAAATAAGCCCTGCAGTTTCAGGACTGACAAGTTCCTATATAATAACAAGAAATAGAGCATGAACACCAGTAAGAAAACAGCAACAGGTAACGACAGGTTTGCTTCAGAACATAAATCTGTATCATGCTTTAAGCCTACCCTGTGCTTAAAGTCAAGTTGTGTGGGTGTAGATTGTAGAAAAGTACAAAACCTTCCCTTCCATCCCTGGCATTGCCCCAGTCAAGATTTATATGCTGTCAGAGGCATATCCTCAACCAGTTGCAGATGACCCAAAGTCAGGCTAACGTGATATTTCCTTCTTGTGTCAGGAGGCTGCTGCCCTCTGGAGAGGTGGCCTATGACCCTTTCAATCCTCTAATCACATCCTAAATCTTCCTTCCGTGAAACCACCTGAAGAGAAGAAAGAGATACAGGGCTCTCATCAGTGTTCACAGGAATCCCCCTTTTTAAAGGTTAAACATTTGTTCTTGATACCCTACTGTTCTCCAGCAGGTCTTCTCCTACCACATAGTTCCCTGGTGACACCTAAACGCAGCTTCAGAGGCAATGGAAGCTTCTTTAGCTTAGTTCTCCTTAGCGTTTCAGGGCTCCTGTAGACCCTGTGAACTGTATCTGAAGCCAGTGCTGGCTCTTCACTTTCTCCTGTGCAGTTTTGATCACTCCCTGGCTTACACAAAGTGCTAGCTGATTATTTCACTTTGTGGTAAGGTGGATAATGGAAGGGGAGGAAAACAGAATTGCATCCTGACCTGAGCTTGGTAATTGGAACAAATGTATGAATATTTCCTCTGTGATGAGAAGAGTTGAATTTTCTATAGCACTTGAGAAAAGAGGACCCGCTTCTTCCTTACTTCTGCTATGATTGGGGTTGGAGAGTCCACATTCTGTGTACACTGAATATGTCGTAGTGACAGTCCATATCAGAGCTCTCATATTATCCTACCTCCTATCTCCTATCTCCTCATCAGGGTCCACACTCAGCAGATGTGAGGACTGCGACAAGCACAATAAATATTAATATCGACAATTAATTTTGACATAGCCTAAGATTAAAATATTGCTCTTTTATTTCCTTTAGCATCACTGACAGTTTGGCTCACAAATATTTCCCCTCAAATGTATGTCTATCATAAATCAATGCTACTTCACAAATTCCAAAGATGAAGAAAACAAGTTTGGGGGGAACAAATTTTGTTCAATATAAAAAAAAAAAATCATCCTCTTTTGACTTGTTATTTTACCTGATTAGTGACATTGAAATGTAACCAGCCTCTGCAAAATTTAGTCATCAGAGCAATAGCTCCTGGTTGCATAAGTGCTAGACTAGCATTTTCTATTTTTCTCTGTGGGAAGGAGGCAAGAGGCCATTTCACAATTTGGATAATCATAATTGGTGGCCTGTCAGTGTTAGTCAAATTGCAGAGTGAAGAGGTAGAGCTCCCAGCTTCTCTTTGAAATGGACTATATTGCTCTAAGTGTGTTTTTATCAAAGCATGTTCTGGGGCAACAGATCTGAAAACATAAACTTTATGTAGCATTATTCTTCCTTAGATATTTCCCTTTAATATGTTCTTTCTTTTTGAAGATAAAATAAAAGTACATAAAAGAGTTCTGGGAATAGGCAGCTATATGTCATAAACACCCTTCACTCCCCTGGCCCTGGGCCCCCGGCCCCCGAAATTTGGAAGTGATTTGATTGAAGTGATGACTGCCTTGATCTTGTTGGAATGCTCCTCCTTCTTCGTTGTCTTCTTCTCGCTCTGGGAGGCAACAACCCTGTTGTGGAGTCATTCGGGGAGGGAAAGAGGTATTTCAAGCAACCATGTTTTCCAAACACAAAATTGAGACACATGGCCTGACAGTGACATAATATTTGAAATAGGGACTGTGCTCAGAGATCCGGAACATATGGTTGAAAGGGTTTTCTTATAAAAAGCAACTATTAAGATAGTTTCTAGATTCTTATTCACAAAAGGCGCATTCCTCCATCCCTTTTATTTGCATTTAAAATATTACCCACAAATCAGAAGACTGACCAGTTTCTCCTCAAACACGTCGCTTTGCCGGCCCTAGAAGCACCCTGTTGACTAGAAAGTTAAAGTCACAGCCATCAAGGAAGCAATGCAAACCAGACTGCCAAACATATTATGAATATATGGCTCTTCTTAAAAATGCTAGTTGGTTTTTCATACTGGAGTATTGACTAACTGTCTGTGTTTGATGTATGGTTTACCAGCCTGATGCCGACTTATGGTTAGAGCTTAACTTGTTAGTTCTGCTTTTGCAGCCAATTCAGAATAACTACAGATGCCTCGTGATATTAAAATTGACTGCTCAAATGGACTCAGTGTGGGGGTTTCATTGGTTTTAAATTGATAACAGCTGAAAGAGTGAATGATTAAAGTATACATGGCATAGGACACAGCTCTTTCATAGGAATTCTTGTGAGCAAATTCCCTTCGTGTGGGAATTTTTTCTTTCTTTTTATATCACAGTTATTTCTAAGCAGTCTTGGGTTGAAATTTTAAATTGCACAGGAACATTCAGGAACCTGCAGATAAAATAATTCCTGAGAAACTGAGATACATTTTGATGAAGTGGGTTTCTATTCAGTGGGGAACATTTAAAGTTAAGTAGCATTCCATAAGGTGGTAATTGTGTCTATTTCCCAGGCATTTGAGTTAAATAAGCTGCATAGGAAGCATAAACTGTCAGAATAGAAGGGTTGGAGTGTTGTGTACATCTCTTTCTTCAACTCACAAAAAACCAAAGCTCCAAAGTACCTTATCACAGATAAGTCAAACAAAGCCTTTGCTTTGCTTTCTGATTCTCCTGGGAACTGTTATTTGTTTTCATTATTTAAAAAGATGATCTGAGTGCTTTCTTCTCACACAGAAAAAAAAGAACACAAAAGAGAATTAACACAACTTTTTTCCCTCTTCCTCAAATCAGCAACATGTATAAAAAAGGTTTTATGAAAATGTACTTTCACAGTTTAATTGTAGCTTAGGGGGAAAGCCCAGTAAAGAATTCAGAGAAATTTAAAGAGGTTTACAAGAAAGAAATATCTGTTTACACACTCACTCTTCAACTTACATTTTCCCAAGAGTTCAATGTCCTTACTATCCAATACTGTGGTCTAACCCCATTCTCTTTTCAATTGTTTCTAGTATTTTACCTTTGATATTCCATGAAAAAATACTAGAAGTACTTTATATAGCTTATAGAGAACATCAATCTATAATAATAAAATTAGGTTAGAGTTTATTGAAGAAATATAAAGCTAAATATTATGTACCCATTTCACATATTAACTTTTAAATGAAAAACTAAAACATTGTGCCCAACTAGCATATATCAAACATGTAGCAAATAGCAGCTGTTAATTACAATTAGTGGAATAAGAGATTGAGATGTTTGACAATAACCTTGATTGGTGAACACAAATATATATATATTCAGATAGGTAAGATAGTCAAATTATGAAGAATGCTCTAATTATGAAACAAAATAAGTAACATGTATTTCACCAGTATTTATAAGAAAATATGTTACATATTTACTGCTCAATTTTTGCCCCAAATTATAACCTGTGTAGCTGAACTAAGTCTTAAAATTACCTAACTTTGTGCCTTCCTGAGCTGCATGCAGCCACTGAATCATGCATTGTGTTGAGATGGATAACTGGTGCAGATAACCAGGTCAGAGGCTGCCTCAAGGATTGACATTTTCATAAGATCTATTTCCCTTAGAAATGTGAGAGCACAAGAGAAAAATTTTCATTCTCTTTCAACAGTTGTTGAGCTCCAATTTTTTAATGATGTTCTTATCTACCCATATTAGACAGGAGGGAGATTTTAGAGGAGATGTCATCCAAGTTAAACACATGTGAGGGTCATTAACTTGAATATATCACTCCTAACTTGCCCCTTTGAACTTGGAACTCAAACTCATAGGAGGAAGAGAAAAGATGGAGGCAGGAGCTGACTGGCCTCAGTTAACCTCACAGTGAAAGAATCTATCATGCAACCAGAGGCTGAGGAATAAGAAAGCAGATGGTCTGCAAATATCTTGAGGACATCTAAATATCTTCATATTCCAAATAATCTAAATTTCATACAAGCCTTTACTCCCCCAGACTCCTTCATCATTTGTACCACTAACATGCGTTTATTTTCTGAACAGTAAAATACTGTGTTTACATCTTTTGTGACTCCACATTTTAAACGCATTGGGGCCTTGAGCATGTTACAGTTTTTCCATCTTAAAAAAGTAATTAGCACAGGAGCACATTCAATATTATGTAAGGAATTTGACAAGACCTCACTTAATATTTTTTTAGAAACAATTAACATGTCACAAGAGGAAGTGAGGGCTCATTTTGGTTATAAATCTGTTTACATAATTACCAGTTGAAGAAGTCAAACATTTTAGGGAGGAGGAAAAAAGCAAGGTTAGGCCCTCTCTTCATCATTGAATTTCCAATGATGTCAAATTCTCTAGCATGTTTCCTTTATTCATGTACACACTTGCCTTGAGGCCCCTTTAATCAGAAAGATCGCAGATTTGTAGTATGAGTGAATAATCTTGAAGAAAGGTAATATTGTCAGAAAAACACTTAATCATATGACAAGAGACAATTAAATCTGTGTCTGAGGTTATGTTTAACTCAAGATGCCACAGTAATATGGAGAAAATGTTTCAAGGGAGGCTATGTAGTGTAAGAATACATATGCAGTGCCATGGACCAGAGCACTACATCAGTAGATATGCCTGTCTCATGCTGTAGCATGGAGGACAGAATGGACCGCAGAAGCCCTGGCCAGGGAGCGGTGGCCTCAGAAGGGACTGGTGGACAGGAAGTGGATAGTGGGGGGAAAGGAACTACAACCTTGATCCAGGACCAGAAGATAGAGAATAAATAGCCCATTCGAGATAGTTTGGGTGGTGGATGTCATATCTGAGGAATTGTGGAGATGGTAGTAAATACTTTTGGGTAAAGTTTTAGTGGAAAACACTTTCCTGTGATAACCCAAAACCATCTGTTCCTACAATCCGTTATTATAATCTGAGCACCACCAGAAGCCTAGAGGAAGCTTCTGTCTCCCAGATGCAATTCTCCAAGTCAAGAGTCTGAGAAGCTGCTGTGGGTTTGTGTTGAGCTGCAGTTTCACATACGGAACTGGATAATGGACACTCATCTGAGATCTGCTACAAGGAGTCTGTACTTACCACTTCGGCACACCATCTGGAGGCTAGAAATGGTCTAGGCAGCCTCTGCAAAAGAAGGGTCCCAGTCTGTTGCCCCAATTATTTCCAGCCTAGAATCCTAGGCTCATAAAACATGTCATAAGAAATACAGCTCATTCTTGAGAAAAAGAGATACTCGCACACAAAACTGTACTTAGTTTTATATCTTGGTTAAATATATAAAGGATGTTTGAAATAATTAAACATATGAAAGACTATTTGCCACATTGGGTCTGGGTCCACATGGTGTGAAGTGAAAAGGTGGTGGTGACAAGCACCCCTGTGCTATTTGAAAGAGCTATATGTGTTGTATTTTTCTCAGGCCTACAGTGTATTGCAGTTGTTTAGCCATGAAGATCACCGAGTGTTGAAGTAGATTTGAAGTCTAGTCTTGGCTCTGCTACTTACCTGCTTTGTGAATTTGGTCAAGGAAATGAACCGTCTGCCTTACTTTCTAGGTATTATAGGACTGTTGATACTATGCCAAGATCAAATAGTATAGTAAATTGTAACTATTAATTCTTATACACTACTCCTAATTCTACTCTTATTATGACATGGCGTATTGCAAATGCTCCTTCTCCTGAAGGCAGAGTAGACTTCTGAAAACAGCTAAACAGATAATTATGGTGAGATTTTGTGACAATGCATTACTAAAGCCAACATTTTGAGCATTCTGTGTGCCTAGCACTGTGCTTGTTGCATTGCACACACTATCCAATAATAAGGATGCAGAAGTGTGTTTGCATTCCTTTATACTTCAATTATTATTCATATTGCCTGCTCGTACATATTCTTTAAATAACTATGCTCTAAGAGGGTACAAAATTACATAAAGTAAAATCCCCCGAGTAATGAGCAAGGGAGATAAATGTACAACAAATAGGACATAATATAGCAAATGTCTAATGTTTTAAGGGGCATTCAGGCCACAGATTACAAGTGGGAAAACTGTGGGAAAGGTAAAGTATCCCTTATGATCTTTAAACTGAGTCTTGACTTAAATATTTGAACATGTGAGAAATGGGTGAGATGTTCAAGGCGCACAGTTATGGCAAAGCGGGGGGACTGTGTTGTGAACAAAATGCAGAGGGCTTGATGAGAGCGCCTGTGGCAGAGGTTTCATAGTGCCAGGATAAGGAGTTTTTACTTGATTTTAGAGGCAATTTCATTATTCACTCAGTACCCATTATTTTTATTAATTTGGCGAGCATTTATGGAGGATCTACCATCTGACAAGTGATAGGCCAGACACTGGGCCCACAAAGATGTATAAGAGGTGACTCCTTTCAAAGTGAGATACTCTAGCACTGCTTAGAAAGAAATAGTCAAAAAAACACTTCCAAATCCTGAAAAACTTGGCTTCACTGTAGTAGACCAATGGGAAGATACATAGAGTTAATGCTTATACTTAATTCCTAGCTCACCTCAACAGCCCATGGATGTGAAAGAAATAACCCTGACATAAAACACAAATATCACAAGTCATGGCTCCCACTTGTATTTCTGGAAGCCCCTAGAATGTACTGCATATGATGAGGACTGCCTGCCTCATGTTCATCTCCTTTATAGTGCATTGCCTCTAAACTGACCTAGGAAGACACCTCACCATGAAGCCAGTATCTCCCGAGAGATGGCTGCCTCACTGCCTAGGTGCAGTCCAGGAGCTTCTGAACTTACAAAACGTTCCAGGTGCCAAGCAATGCTCCCATCCCTCTGGTTCCCGCTGCATTTCTCCATCCACTCTGTTGCCAGAGCAGATGGGAAGACTGCCCTTCTCCCCGGCCACCTGCATGTTAATTTAGGGCCTAAAGCAACAGCTCTTAGGCTCTGAATCTGACAAAGTGAGAAAAGAGTTTCTTTTCATTCTGTCTGAGGCTCTTTCCTCAACAGAAGTCATATCTACTCCCTGGGACTTATCTAGGACATATGTACCATTTTGCAAACTCTCAGAATTCTCTCTGGTCTCCATAAGCTCATAATTTATCTTAAATCACACTGTGTTTTGTTTTGTTGTTTTTTTCACTAACTAATATTGATGCTTTCAATTAGAAATCTGGGTGGTGAATGTCATTCTGCCAATTTGGTAGGCAGACCCAACTGAGATACTGCATTCCATCTTTATATGCGACCATCCCCCAGAAACGTAGGTCCTGCTAGTGGGAAAAGTAATGTAAGTGAAGAGTGTGCAATAAACACAGGAAATGTGCAATATGCACAGTGCATCTCACAGTTAGATACTACTTATTCAGTTCTGTGGGCAGCTTTGGGACAGGATAAGGTGTTTTAGGAATGTTATTGCATAGTCACTTTCTACAATCAGGGCCTAAAATAGAGAAACACACAGTGTATTTGACTGGAGGCCCAAAAGAGACAAAATGTTTTCGAAAATGTGTGCAGTATGACCTCCCAATTTGGGTTTGTAACCCCTTCTCTCCAATTACATTCCTGGAAATGTTTTTTAGTTTCTTTGCATGGAATAACCAGTGGACCACATTGTTCAGAGCAGCCCACAGGAATGAGCCAGCCTGTACAGAGCTCATACCACACCTCCATGGAGCTAGCTGACACTTCCACAGAACCACATGCTTCCCCAGCTCTTAATATGGTTTATTATAAAATCCTTTACCTGCCTCAAAGCACTTTTCATCAAAGCCGCTTTTAAGCTGAAGCTGAGGACTAAAGAATGCCTTTAACAGAATCCTGAAATAGCTTTTAACCCGAGGCTGAGAAGAGAAAGTGCTTTTAACCTAAAGTGCTTTCCTCTTAGGTACTTCAATGTGTGCCTAGCACTCAGCATTAGTGGCTATGAGAACACCCTTAAGACCCAAATGAAAGAGACTCCATTATAGATATTCAAGGCTGTTATATTAATATATTACAAGTAATATTTGAAATCATTAAGCCATTTTACTCCAACTAAATTTGAATCTTTTCTTATTGAACTATGCATTCATGCAAATAAATTGAAATCTTACCACCTGGGATACTCACAAATCTATGCTGCTATTAGGAAAAGTACCTTGTTCTTTCCTGGATTTTACTTAAATTTGAAGTGAGTCAAAATCCCCGCCCCCCCCCTCCACCCTAAAACAATCTTTCAACTTTTATCAATCACTGAATGACATTTCCAGCTTTAGTCCACACTCATTGAGCTAAAAAGGTAAATTAAATTATTCAGAATTAATTCAATCAATTATCTGAATAAATTGTATATATCAAGCTTTCTCTTTACACTTGTCACTCAAACAGAAATAAAGGTACTGATTTCATCGTAGTTTTAATCCTCCAGTGAAGTTCCTACTAAGTCAAGTAAGTAGGAAACCTAATCGGTAAGTTTTAACTTCAGAGAATTACAGTAAGTTATGTGATTGAACCATTACAATAAGTTATATGATTGAAGATATATTTTAAAAATATAAAGTGCACACAAATACGGGATAAGGTAGCAGAATTTGACATCTTTGAATGTTATCCCTCCTGCCTTTTTTTTAGTCCCCTCTGTAATTCTAATGAAAGGAAGACAGGCAACTGAAAAGCAGAAAATATTGTCAACCAAAGCTCTAAATAATCAGTCTTTGCTAAATCAAATTTGGTCATGTTAATCATCCAGAATGCACTGATGCAAACTAAACTGAAACATATTGTTCTCATACTTGAGTGATCATGGAACAATCTTTAGATATACTAATCACTTTTTTTATACATTCTTTTCATTCATTCACTTATGCGTTCATTTGGCAACAAGAAGGGAATGAAATAGAATTTAAGAAAAATAAAAGAAATTACATTTTTCTTGTTCTACTTTATAAAGTTTTCATCACCATGAATATTATTTTTTAACTTTCTGTACCTAAAAACTTATTCATGTCTACTCTTCCAGCTCAAAGTTACCGGCTCCATGAATTCATCCCTGTCTTCCTCATTCTGAATTAGTCCTCTCTTCTCTTTATCCTCAAAGTATAATTTTATTATTTCATTATATTAATATCTTCTAACTGGACTGTGAGCTATATCTGGTAGACCAGAGGCCATCTTAGCTCTACTTCCTGAGATGTTACCTGGAAAGAGGTAGAAAGGAATGGAAGCATGGCATGAAATCTTTCAGTGGTTTTAGAATTACTATTTATTTACAATATCATTTTCCTCTTTGTAAACTCAGTGGGGACTACTTTGGTGGAGTATGCTCCACTCAGAATCTTCATTATGTTGGGCTTCTCTTACGTTAAGTCCTTCAAGTTCTCTTCTTTCTCCTTCTTAGACTGCTGGGCACTATTCAAATATTCCAGGGTTGAAATAGTCCAGCCCTGTGGCTTTAAATTGCATTTGTAGGTTTTCCAAACTTAAACTGTCAGCTTCAAGCTTTAGTCATGCAATTCAAGTGTCCATTTGACATTTCCTTGGATGTTTGGTAGACATCTCACATCTACCCAGAGCAACCCTTGAGTCCCCAGCTCCCACAGGTTCTCTGCCTCAGAAAACATCACTGCCATTTGCCAGCTGGAGTCACCCTCCATTCTGCACAGTCTCTTCTACTTTTATCAGAAAATCCCACCTTAAAAACATATTACAAATTCAACCCCTTTTAGTCATTTCCTTTGTCAGTGCTCTTATCTAAGTACTATCATCTCTCCCTGAAATATTTTACCAGCCCCCAAACTGACCTCCCTACTTCTTTTCCAAATATAGTCTCTACATAGCAATTAAAAGGGTCATTTAAAAACATAAATCACATTATGTCACTCCCCTGCTCAATGATATCCAATTACTTAGAATAAAATTATACTATAATAATATCTACTGTCCTTGCTGACCTGTAGGGTGTTACCTACTTTGTCACCCCAGGCTATCCTTTCTGTTTTATCCTCAGTCATAGATTTTTTAAGTATTATATTTATTGGGGTGACATTGGTTAATAGGATAAGATAGATTTCAAGTGTCCATTTCCATGATACAAAATCTGAATATCCCACTGTGTGCCCACCACCACAGGGATCAGGCCTAAACTGGCAGTCAGACATCCCTCTCACAATCCAGGACTGCTGGCTCCCAACCATTCGCCTGCCTGCCAGCCTGATTGCCCCCTAACCACGCCCCTGCTGGACCGATCACCCCTAACTGCTCTCTCCTGCAGGCCTGGTCACCCCCAATGCCCTCCCCTGCAGGCCTGTTTGCCCCCAACTGCCCTCCCCTGCTGGCCATCTTGTGGTGGCCATCTTGTGACCACTTGGGGGTGGCCATCTTGTGCAAGGGCGTGATGGTCAATTTGCATATTACCTGTTTATTATATAAGATAGTGCCCATCACTATCTGACATTATCTTCCATGTCAATGTGTTTATGTGTTTGTTTTCTCCATTTTCATATAGGCTTTGTGAAGACCTTTTGGTCTATTCATTATTCCATCCCCAGCAGACATTGAAAAATACTCAAGGATAGATAGATTGAATGGATAGATTAAAAAAAATGCATGAAATATTCACTTGGTCTAACCATTCTCTATACTGTTGTGATTCAGAGTATATACATGTGTGGGAAGTGTGTGAGTATATGCGTTTATTTGTGTGTTATGCTGCTGGATAAGCAGAGGGAGGGGAAAGTATGGGACCAAGTTGCTGACTAGAATAGATACAGAAAAATCTTATGCTCATTATTCCATTTGGGTTAATAAACTCTTCATTAAAGCTACAAATTCATTTCTGGCTGGTGGACTCACCAAAATGTCCATTATATTCATTGGGCCAAAACTGAATTGAGTTCTATTTCCATGAGAGTTTAGGAGCTTAGGAAAAGGGGCCAAGGGGTACTTCGTGAAAGTATTTTTTGGGATTTAGGGTGAATTTGAGAATGGTGGAAACTGCTGGAAGCCTGAAATAGGAAGAAGGAGAAAAAATGGAAGGTGCTGAGGAAGAACTCTGCCATTCTGTCCAGGTGGCAGCTGGCCTGTCACTGACACTGGGCGGTTCTGGTGAAAGGATGCTCCTCCTGCAGCCAGCTGTCCAACTTTGATTGGAAGCTGCAGCCTACCCTTGTCTGGGGAGATCCTCTCCACAGTTTAGGCACATCTCTTCCAGTCTTTCCAGAGTAGACATCATCACTATCCACCAGGAGCTTTAAAACGTTAGGTTAGATGAGACACAAAACATGAATAAACATGCGGAGGGAAACTATATACAGATGTGTATCTATTTAGAACTTCTATTTATTTATATTTCAAGCTACTTAAAAGTTAAAATAATTAAGCTTTTTCCTGTACTTGCCTCTTATGAGAAAAGAACTCACAAGAAAACCAGGCAATGAAAGAGATTTACTTCCAGTGTTTATTAGAGATTCAGCACATAATGAGCCCAATTTTTGAGACCTGTGTACCAAAAGAACAGTAGCTGATATGTTTAATCAGTGCTCAAAGCACAGTAAGATGATGCAGTACCTTCTGAAGCACTTCTGAAGGTAGATTAAAATCAGCAGTGTTTTAGCATTAGTCATGTTCTTCTGCATCCTAATTCAGAGGCATAAACCATCAGTAAACTACAGCACTTACTTAAATCACCCATTTCTTCAAAAATTCTCCATAAAGTTGTGGAATACTATCTGATTGATACTCATGGGAAATATTTCAAAGGAGAAAAGGGAAAGGTGGTGAGGATGGAAGTGGAAGAAATGAAGAAGAGTGAAAACAGGATTCCTTGATAGGCGGTCAACTCTCTGAAGGAGCACTGACTGTCACTTAGAGTTTCGAATCAAGGGATGAATTCAGTTAAACTGCTGAAGTGATCCATGTTAAGAATATTATTTTTTCCTCCAGTACCACTGCCCCTCTCTAATGGGAAATGATCTGCCCATGTGTAGCATCTGGAGGGAGAAAATCTCCAACTGAATGCTACCTACTATGGAGGCTACAAGGCTATATATATATATTTTTTCTCATCTCAACTGATTTTTAAACTTAATCTCAACCAACTGGGCATCCTCTACTGGAACTTCAAATCTTAGCCATTGGATAAAATAGGAGTCATTGTGACAATGGAAGTAGCCTCCTGACCCAGCTCTCAGAGTTACAAGACAATTGCTGTATTTATTGCTTCTTATTTTATGAATCTCCTAAGCACCTTGGATTTTAAACATCTCAAAGACTGTCCCCCAGACTTCGGTAATTTCTTTGACTAATTAATAAATTAATTTGAGTTCCCAGTAAATTATTTGAGCTTCCTTCCACCTCCCTTTCTCAATATCATTCAAATAAATTTCTCTGCTTATAATGGCCACAGTTTTGTTTGTTCTATTACAGTCAACAAAACATTCACAAATATACTTCATGACCAAAATAATTGCCTGGTGTGCGTGTGTGTGTGTGTGTGTGTGTGTGTGTGTGTGTGTGTGTGTGTGTTGTTTTAGATGCTTTGTTTTTCCTTTTTAAAATGTACTTAAGTGGTTGCCATGGCCCTCTGTCCTGAGAGCAGAATAACATCATTTTGAAAAGCATGTGGAGACTGTCTCCCTGGGTAAATGATGATAACACCGTCACATTATTTGAACATTTAACTGCTTCTATTGAATATGTTTCCTCATAGTTTTGATTCATTTGGAATCTAACTGACAAAGATCCCATTACTGGGTGTTCTTTCCATAATTTGTCAAAAATATATAGCAGAGATGAGGGAGAATGAGGCTAATTTGTAATCTGGGAGACTTAACCTGGTTGTGCTGATCAACTAACTAAATCGGTCAAAAGTTTGAGAGCTTAAAGATTAAAAACCACCATTTCCTAGTTAAACTCGAATTCATTATGTAAACAACATGATTTATAAGTACAGTCATGTAAAAGGTCTATTTGTTTTTCTCACCAAAAGATGCTTTCAACAAAAAATTGCAGAAAATGGATTTTCTCCAACCAATGTGTTGTCTGCCACCCCTGGTATATGCGCTTGAAGCAGTATAGTAGAATGAAGATATAATGATCACACTAGCCAAGGCCAAAGCATTTGAAGAACATTCCAAAAATATTGGCACCCTAGCAAGAGGTGTTTGCTAAATACCAAGAGTTGTTAAGAGAGGAAGAAAGGATTACCAGTGAGCTACAGATGGGAATATAGGTGGGGAGTCGGGAGCTCAGGGTTTTCGGACTGCTCCCTTTTTTGGAATACCGTAAGGAAGGGGGAGGCAGAAATACTCCTTAATGTTATACCAGGGCAATAGGTATGCACGGACGTTTAGGGGGCAAATCTGGTTCATTTATGCTTGTGTCTCTCTGCTTTCCCCTTTCGTACTCTATTTTAAGATAGAAGGTTCTTTGGTTCAAACACATTTCCATAATTGAATGATCCTTCTTGGTTTATCAGACTCTGGACTGTATCAAATTTATGGATCAATGAAAATCCTACAACAGCCCTTAACATTGACAATGACATTTTAGCTAAATCTCTGTGATTTATTTTCTTTGGGTAGCATGTTTTACTTTGCAAAATCATTTCATGTGCAACATCATCTCCTCTAAGTTGTAAAATTCACCATTTTATGTTGAATGCTAATGTAGTCAATATTCTTTCAGTTGTAATTGATATAAACTTGTCCAAACTTCGAAAGTAAGAATGGAATGTATTGAACTACTAATTGAAAAGTTCAAGGGGGTAAAGGTAGTTTTAGATATGACTGGATCTAGGGGCAAAATGCTTTCAAATCTTTATCTTTTCTATTGCTCAGCTCTGTTTTCCACTGTGTTGGCTTAATTTTCCAGTGCATCTTTCCAGAAAGTGGCAACATAACTTATGAACACTCAGATGCACATCCTCCTAGTTTACCAACACCTATAGAAAAAAAGAGGGTCCCTCTTTCCCAGCAGCACTAGACAAAGCCTCAGGATTTACTTGATAGATCTACCTGGGCCATGTGTTCATATCTGAACCAATTTCTGTGGCCAGGAAGATGAAATGCGCATTCATCCCTGGAGAGGGAGGTAGTGGGGTCTACATTACTCAAAACAAATGGCAGAAAAATGAGAAAGGTCTCATCTCCAAAGGAAAACCACGATGCTCTTACCAGAGGATAGATGAATAGTTAAGGGGCCAGCAAAACCAACAGATATCCGCCATAGTTTTTCTAACCAGTGCTGTCTATAACCATGAATCTCACGGAGCTCTTTTGCCACCCCTGCCCTTTCTATTGTGATTGTAAGCCTTCTCTTGAAACATTAGAGACAACGATTTGCCAATGTTTTAGGCAAGTTTATTTGGTTGCATTAAACAGAAATTCACGCTAATTACTACTGCACCTCATGACAAGAACACATGGTGCCTGGATTTAGGCATCAGAAAGTGAGGCGTTGAGGTGTATGTTCCATTCACCTCTCTGCAAATTAGTTCCTGTGCCCACTCACCCATTGCACATGGGCATCTCCCCAAATGGCGCCCCTGATCTCCAGGGTCTAAGTCTAGTTCAGATCCCTGGAGTTACCTACCTTACTCTTCAGTATACCAATTCTAAATTCTTTGTATGGAGACGTGTACATGACAGCCTTTGACTCCAGCAGGTTCCGCTGGAGAGCTAAGTTCTTAGACACCAGAGCTATCCTTCTTTGGTGAGTGTAGCCAGTTTAAAGAGAGGATAGAAGTGAGAAGAAAACTTTTGGCTCATCTGGTAACTGGCAAAAGCAAACATATTCCTTCTATCTAATGAAGTGCAATAAATCTAGGCTCCTTTCCCACCAGGGTGCTATTAGCAATCAGGGAGGGATAGTTTTTCACTGTGAGGAATTGCCTGCACTTGCCTGGACTCCCCAGTACGTGGCAGTAATGCACCTCCCCCATTGTAGCAACTGAAAATAGCTAGTCTTGTTGCACCTCACCCTTCAGAGCACTATGGCAATCAAAAATGCCCTGGAATGGAAATTCTTCCCTATTTACCCCAATTCAAGATTTTTCCCCAAGTCCAGTCTTTCCTTATAATTAATTCACAGCACAAATCTTCTTAATAAAGGAGTCTCTTAGCTGTTTCTACATCCTCACTTTCTCTTTTTTTGTTTTTTTTAATTGTTTTATTGCTTAAAGTATTACAAAGAGTATTATGTATGTCTCCTTTTTTTTTCTCCCCTTGACCTTCCCCTAACCTCCCATACTCCCCAGTGTCTTGTGTCCATTGGTTATGCTTCTATGCCTGCATACAAGTCCTTCGGTTGATCTCTTACCCCCCCCCCCCAACCCTCCCCGGCCTTCCCGCTGTAGTTTGACAGTCTGTTCAATGTTGCTCTGCCTCTGTATCTATTTTTGTTCATCAGTTTATAATGGTCTTAATTATCCATAAATAAGTGAGATCATGTGGTATTTTTCTTTCATTGACTCGCTTATTTCACTTAGCATAATGCTCCCCAGTTCCATCCATGCTGCTGTAAATGGTAAGAATTCCTTCTTTTTTACAGCAGCATAGTAAGTGCCCATCAGCAGATGAATGGATTAGAAAACTGTGGTATAGCTACACGATGGAATACTATACTATCCCACTTTCTCTTCAAATCTTGACCACAAGTATCTGCTTTTCACTTTCATTCTTCTACCAAAGCCATTTCTTTATGGTCATCAACAGCCTTTGAATTTCCAAAATCCAATGAGAACGTTTCATCTTTATCTCCCATCACCATTCTGCTGCATCTGAAATGCTTGTCTTAACTTAGAAATATCAATCTCACTATTTTCTAAACCATAATATTTTTACATCTCGGTCTCCTTCAAACAAACAAGAAATTGAAAACCCTCTTTGCCTGATTGGTTGGTTCACTTCCTGCATCCAGTAAACAAAATCCCATGAATCACCCCTAATTTCTATGGTCTGCAGTAGCTCTAAGCATCATATGATTTCATGTTGATGTTCAAAGCAAAAGAAAAAAGTGTCCTTACCTTTTTTATTTCTTTCATACAGAATGATGCTTTGTAGCTATAGACAAAAGACTCAGTGTCTTTATGCTTCAGCTTCCTTTCCTCTAAAATCAAGATGATAGTATCTACTATGAAAGGGTTGAGAATTGGTATAAAGATTAAGTACGTTAGAATATACAAACTACTTTGAACCTTGCCTGGCTTGGTATAAGTGCACAATAAATCTTCACTACTATCATCACACACCCTTGCACTAGCACTAATCACATTGTAAGTGTTTGTGAGAGTTATTCTCCTCCCACCCCCACCCCCGTCCCCAGACTGTGGGAGATCATGCTTCATGCATCATTGCATTTTCTGTCTGCAGCACAGTGGCTGGTCCATAGTGGGCCTGCAATACATAGTTGCTGAGTGAGTGGATTACTATCTGCATCCTTCATAGCACCCAGCACATGGTAGGTGCTCACGAAATATTCACTGACTTGAATTTGATAGAAATTAATTGATCTGGAGAGAATACAGACTAAGAAGTGCCATAATATTAGGTGAGGCATAATGAGTTTAAATTTTAAGATGAGAACAATTTCCTCTGAGGCTCTTCCTTGTGGTTGAATCTAAATCAGTGGTTCTCAACCTTCCTAATTCCGCGACCCGTTAATACAGTTCCTCATGTTGTGGTGACCCCCAATTTCATTGTTATAAATTGAACATAATTAAAGCATAGTGATTAATCACAAAAACAACATGTAATTATATATGTGTTTTCCGATGGTCTTAGGTGACTCCTGTGAAAGGGTTGTTCGACCCCCAAAGGGGTCACGACCCACAGGTTGAGAACCGCTGATCTAAACTGATGTATAATTCCACATTCTTAGCAAATTTAGAATTATTTATTTTCTATTTTCTTTCCAGTTTCAGTTTCCATATTCCAACAACTCTCTGTTTTTATTCTCACAGCATTGCTTAGATAACCAAAAAAACCCCACAAAAAAACAAAACAGACTGATATCTGTTATCATCTTCATCAATTAGCTATTGCTGCGTAACAAACAAACACAAAATCTCAGTGGCATACAGCAAAAAACATTCACTTCTCATGTGCCTGTGAGTGAGACAGATTAGGTCAGGCTTGACTGAACAGCTTTGCTCCGAGCTGTAGATTGGACTGCCCTTGCCTCCTCATTGAGGATCAGCTTCTGTTCAGTGCCATATGTATTTATTCTGGAGTCCAGACTGAGGGGTCAAGTAGTTACCCAGGGAAGCTCTTGTCTGGGTCTTAGCAGAGAAGTAAGCAGGAAAGTAGAAGTCTGTATTGTATCTTAAGGTCTCAGTCTAGAAATGAAACATTATTTCTACTCACTCTGCACTGTCCAAAGCAAGTCATATGGCCACACCCAACATAAAGACATTGAGGAAGTAGAAGTTGCTGCTCTAGTGAGTCTCATGGCAAAGTATTTAAATATATACATCTAATTCAAGGAGATGAGCATTATGAAGAAATTTAAATTTACCACACCTCTTTCCTGATTCTGGTATTCATAACATCTTTCCTAGGCAATCAGATTAGCCTTTAAATAAGCTCCTTATGTCTAATTTTCCACATGATTTGTGCCCCAGATTTTGTTATGAACCTTTTGGTTGCAGGCAATAGAATACCCAGTTATATTATCTCATATAACAAAAAGTCTAGAGCAGTGTTGGCGAACCTATGACACGCGTGTCAGAGGTGACACGCGAACTCATTTTTTTGGTTGATTTTTCTTTATTAAATGGCATTTAAATATATAAAATAAATACCAAAAATATAAGTCTTTGTTTTACTATGGTTGCAAATATCAAAAAATTTCTATATGTGACACGGCACCAGAGTTAAGTTAGGGTTTTTCAAAATGCTGACATTCCGAGCTCAGAAGGTTCGCCATCACTGGTCTAGAGAATGTATTTCAGGATTGGGTTGAAAGTTCAACAATGTCATTGAAGTCTCAGGTTTTTTGTAGATTTAGGTGTTGTTTTTATCATGTTATCTTTGCTTGCAGGCTTGTTGCCTCATGGTTACAAAATTGCTGCAATAGCTCCCAGCATCACATGATTTCAAAGCAGAGGAAAAAAAGAAAGTATCTTCATACACCCCTCTTCTTTTATCAGATAAAACAATCTTCCCTTGTAGTTTTCTAGGTTTCTTCCCCTTATATTTCACTGTCCAAAACTATCTAATCACCCAAAGCTATAATGGAAGCAGCAGTCATTGGATAAAATTTCCAGGTGTTGTATTGTGAGTAGACTCTAAAAATAAGAAGTTGGGAGGGAAATAGCATATATGTAAGAAGTCAATGGTACCTGCACACTCTCAAATAATTTAAACTACCTGACTTAATATTTAAGATCCTTCATCAACACAATTTTTCTCCTTTGAAAGATTAATACATCAAGATTTGTCTAAATAAGAGAGGGTGAATGTTTCCCTCAGCACACTACGTTTTTTCTATCATTCTTCCCATCGCTGATGTGTTCGTTTTCCTCTCTCTCTTTCCCAAGTGCCCGTTGTCCCCTCTCTTAACTCTCCTGTTTAAGTCTCACTTAGTCTTGAGGATTCATCTCTTCTCTGGGAAGTCTCCCATGGGGACTCAAGGCTGGTCTGATGCCCTGCCACATCCTCTCCTTGCATCTGTGCTTCCCCAGTTACTGGACTTTTCATGATGAAGTGTTTCTACCAGTTTATTTCTATGCTTCCTACTAGACAAGACATTTTTAGCGCATAAGTCACGCGTCTTGGTTATTATATTACGCTGCCCTTCCTAGTTCCTGGCACAGAGCAGCCACTCAGGATTTTCATTTGCAAATAACTGAGTGAATTAAACAGTAAATGCTCTAAAATGCTTTCATGTCTTCTGTATCTTCCTAACAAAAGAAAATTTCTCCACATTTTAATATACACTTGATAGAGAAATCTATTTTTCTTAAACAGCCCTCATCTCACAAACATCTCCCCCGCCCCACCACACACAAACCACATCTGCACTGAATGTCATGAAAATACCTACACTGCAGGACACCTTTCCTAGCACTTAGTACCTTTTCTGTCACCTCTTATGTTGTTTGGTTTATTATTTAAATACTCCTATTAATTCATACAAGATTATAAACTTCTTGATTTCTATTTTATCATCTAACATGCCTACCTCATTGCTATAATGATACAAGATAATAAATATTTGTGAACTTGATTTGGATTATGATTTTCATTAAAGGAGTTTATACTTTATAGCAATTATTTCTGATTATAAATCTAACCAAGGTAAATTATTCTATCTGAGGTTCTAGGTTATTTTTTTTTTAATATTTTATGTCACTCTTTCTTATGGTGGTGGCTCACTGTTTTTTAACATAACTTTGATATTTTATTATTTTCCTCTCTGCACTAGGTTGAGGCATCTTGACCTTTCTGTCTCTTGAATAAAAAATGCAGTTTCATATTGTAGTACGTTAGTATTAGTTCTATAGCCTTAATCACTTCCCTCCCTGCTGGGTTGTCCCAACTTCAAGCCATCACTTTTCCTAAGAAATGAATGAAAATCATGACTTCCTTGAAGTTTCACCACATTCCATTTTGACTATCCCTTTGTAATAATATAGTATTTAGATTTCTATTATGCTGCATTTTATATTTTCTCCTCTATTCTGCTAAAGATAACTTTTAAATTCATTGAAAATCTCCACACATTATTCAGATGATGTCTTTTGGGCAATCATTCAATTAATTTTATTGAACTTCTAGTATATGCCAAACATTGTCTAGTTACTGGGATCCAATAATAAAAGAAGTAGGCATAGTTCTTACTTCCCTGAGCCTAACATTCTAAGCAAAATGAGCAACTAACCAGTGAATATATCACTGTAATATGTAAGGTGGGGAGAAGTGCTCTAAGAGAAGTAAGGCAGGGAAGTGACCTGGAGAGTTCCTGTTGGCAGGGCTTGCCAGTTTTTTAAAGAGTAAATAGGCTACAATCAGAAGGTGGCATTTAATCAGAGACCTAGAGCAATAGAGTTCCATGTAGAGGAAATAATAAGTGCAGAGTTCAGAGGCAGATGTATGGACAAGGATCAGCAGTGTGGGCAGAGGGTTGTAGGAAGTGATGCAGGGGAGAGGGGTAGCAAATGAAACCAACTAATGGGTGGAAGGCCTGGTCTTGAGCTGCCTTGTAAGTTGGGATAGGGAATTAGATTTCATTCTGAGCAACTACTTGAAGCTACTAAATATTTGTTTCTATCAGTAATAAACATTTATGCTATTTTTTAAAGTTTGCAAATGGATTTGTGGTATCGGTTGCACAACAAAATACATGCACTTAATGCCCTGTACGCTTAAAAATGGTTAGAATGGTACATTTTATGTTATGTATATTTGACCACAATTTCAAGTTCTGTAGTTGAATCCTGTGGGCCAGAATCCGTGCAAAGCACTGGTGACTCTAAGAATACATGGATGATGCAGGCGCTCAGGGTCTACTCTGAGAAAATGTATTTCATATATTATAAATGTAAATACACAATGCAAGGTGGCATAAATCATGTTCTAAATGAGAGGGCTAGGCTAGGATTTCATCCAGCGTGTTCTCGGAAACATTAGCCTCGAGAGATTCCCTTTGAAATTACCCGAATAAGTGTGGGAAATAGTGATTCTTCAGTCCCCTCATGGAGATTCCCAGGAGGCCTTGGCACATCGCAAGCTCTAAAACAAATATACATAAAAGAAACTGGTTAGCTTTGTTTAACCCGATGTTGCTAAACCATTTTGACCACAGCCCTTTCCCCCACATCACCTATTAATATCCCAGAGAACTGGTATTCCAGAGAACCTATGCTACTGGAGACACAAAGTTGAGATGAGAGGGATAGAGTTTGTGGAGAAAGTGCTCTCTGGGCTGAGCCCAAAAGAAAATGGGATACT
The DNA here is from genome assembly GCF_963259705.1 of Myotis daubentonii. Classification (NCBI taxonomy): domain Eukaryota; kingdom Metazoa; phylum Chordata; class Mammalia; order Chiroptera; family Vespertilionidae; genus Myotis; species Myotis daubentonii. The sequence continues at coordinate 70,093,303 of NC_081846.1, read as the reverse complement.
TAGATTAGAGGAAGGGCATTTGAGGCAGAAGAAATGTTTAGAAATTCACTTCCAAGTTAAGTCTCCTGGCACTTGCCTCGTCAAATATCATTGAGCCACAGAATGAATTTTCTAAGTATACTGACAAAATCATAATTTTGATGATCATTGAAAAATTCTTCTAAAACACTCAAGACATCAGTTCATTAAGATTCATTATTTTGTAGAAGTTTACTTAATTCTCTTTCATTATTTTATAGACAACAAAGTTAAGCCCAGAGAGACTATAATTCACTCAGGCACCCCTACTTAATCGGTGTTGGTTTTCTTTCTCTGGACCTGGGGTCCTGTTCTATAAGGGACAGAGTTATGGTCTTTCCATGCCTGCAATAGACACTCTGGAATTAAAGCAAAAAATTGATTCCTATGCAAGATGCAGATTCCATCATGCAGTGGATAAGGAAACAGAATCAAATTAAAGAACAACACAAGCTTGGATTTTAATGAAGCTCATCTTTGTTTCTTTTGCAGATCAAATTTTTGGCTCTCATCTGCACAAAGTGTGTGAACGTGAAAATTCCACAGTTCCGCGATTCGTAAAGCAATGCATTGAAGCTGTCGAAAAAAGAGGTGGGTAACTGCATATGCAGCCATGTCTCCCCTTTACTGCACACGACACAACCAATGCTCAAGTTCACAGTGCCACTTGATTTGCCTGGGAAGCTGTGCAGTTAAAACCTGACTTTTGTTAATCAGTTAAGAGGATCACGTTTCTTATTAATTTCAGTTTGTTTTTACAATAGGGACATCAGTAATTCTCACTAATGTTCTTTTTTTTTAATATTTTGTCTGTCTGACATGTTGTTGATTCAATTGCAAACTTCTTGTTTTCAAGCCAGTGATAAAACATTCATAAAATATCAGCACTCCGAGTGTTAGAACCCTCCTAACATTCATGCTGGTAGACGTTGTGCCAGAACAATTTTTGGTAAGGCCCCAACATTACCCAAGTGAAGCAAATAGCATTTCTACTTGCAAACAGTGCTATTCCATCTCCCATGTGTTTCTGGTTCAGTCAGAATGCAGCTAACCGGTTTTCCTGGAACAATTAACAGACGCACCTCCAATGTTAAGATGACCTTTGATCCTCATATTTCAACATTCTGTTTTTCATCTGATATTATTCCATCTCACCGAGGGGAACAAAACAAAATCCAATTGACTCATCATTGCTATGCGAGTCGATCTGTGAGGTGTTTTTCCTTCAGACTATGACTTCATTCCTTCAAGGTCATTTTCCCTGGAAAATACATACAGTAGATGCAGAATCTCAAAAAAAATGTATTATATAAAAATATGAAGCTTCATCACCATCTGTTACAAGTTTACAACATATCCCCAGGATCTGGGGGGATATATATCACATAAAAGATAGAGGTGTTTTCAGAAAAAAGAATTGGTGAATCTATTCCCATTTTCAGCTCCCAATCTCTTCAAACAATAGAACCAAGGAGAGAAAATCTTTACCAAGTTATCTGCTAGGACAAAGCTATTTTAATTCTCTCAGTGTTACCTGGCTTTATTATAGAAGCATAATAAAAATGGTCTGCAATTTCCAACTCCTGGAAATTCATACTTTAATTATAGTGTAAGGACAGCCTTGGGATCCTATTATTCCCATGTCAGTAGGGAATGGAGAATAACAAGAAGGGGACGAGTGGGTAGGGAAAGTGGATAAAGAGTGTGGCTTCGGGGAAAGCATATCAACACATCAGAGAGAACAGCAGAGAGTTCAGAGCGAGAGTAGAAAACAGTAAAAAGCAGAATGAACACGAGGAGAGATATCTGTGAGGAATGGAGTCAATTCAAGTTGAGAGAGAAATGCGTTTTTATTGCATGTTGCAATCTCATTTAATTTTGCAAGTACATATTTGAGGAATAAATATTATTTAATAAGTACTTAAAGCCAAAATGGATCACTGAAAATGTTATAATGTTATTATAGCCAATAGCTAAATAATCATTTTCAGGAAATCTTCATTCACTTATAAATACTCAGCACTGACGGTGTGAGCACTGTTATATTAGAGCAGAAACCCAAATGGGGCTTTGGGGGAACCTGTACCTAATAAGATGCGTGCACATATGAAAAAGGGCTCGGCACCTCTGTTTATGTGCTTAACCCAGGCAAGATGCCAATTCTGCTAGGCACAGCCGTGTGGCGTGCCGATACCATAACACTGTAGAGTGGGAAATATCTGAAGATAGACACTGTGTCATTCGTTCATGCCATTTTGTTGGGGTTTTTAATAAAATAAGACAATGTTTTTGCTGATGGGAGCAATCATATCTGGCATTATATTTCATTGTCTTGGTGTTTACTCTTAAAATGAATTTGTAGATCCAGTACTGAACAGGCACGAACCACACATATGATTATTAAAATAATTCCTAAGCATTTTAACGAAACTCAAAGACCACAATTCCACAAAGAAGCTGATCATTCAAAGCACCTTGGCAGCCTCAGTTTAAAGGAACTCTATGGAAATATTCAATAAAAACTCAGAGGCACGGGATAACCCTCTCGCATCATTGCAAGATTTACAAGTGTGTACTTTTGATAATATTTTTCTACGATCATTTTGTTGGATTAATATTCTCACATTTATATGCCAATTCTATTTACTCAAAGTGCTGTTTTTACTAAATTCTGGCATCCAGCACCTTAGGACAGAAATAATTTATGTGAAGCTAAGTCCAATGTTTATGCAGGCTTCTGATGACATTTTATGCTGGGGCTGGTATTAGCAAGTAGCATAGGAAGGTGCCAAGTCTCTCGGCACGGCTGGGGCTCAGCACATCTAGAGCCCTCTTTCTAATGGCCAGGTCCTCTCTCAGCCAAGATACTCAACTGCAGAGTCATGGGAAACACTTATGGACCAGTGATGGGAAAGGCACATTTCATGAAAACTGTGTTTACTCTCACCGTCTTAGGGAAATGGCCTCAATACTCATTACAGTAGCACAAGGGTTGTTATAAAAAAAATTCTTTCCTTTCCATCTTTTTTCTTTAAGATTATTTCTTCACCTTAAAAAAAAATCATCAATAAGCCCTAACTGGTTTGGCTCAGTGGATAGAGCATCTGCCTGCGGACTCAAAGGTCCCAGGTTCCATTCCGGTCAAGGGCATGTACCTTGGTTGCAGGCACATACCCAGTAGGATGTGTGCAGGAGGCAGCTGATCGATGTTTCTCTCTCATCAATGTTTCTAACTCTCTATCTCTCTCCCTTCCTCTCTGTAAAAAAATCAATAAAATATATTTTTAAAAAAATCATCAATAAACTGTAGATGTCTTTTTAAATGGTTTTCTAACCATTTATTCATTGATTTATCCATTTACCCACCCATTCATTCATTCATTCAGTTAGTTACTTGCACTGGGGCAGAACCAAACTGCTCATGCTTCTGTAGTTTCCTTAGGGAAGTTCTACCCAGTGCTTGGCACAAGATGCATCCCTGGTAAGGTGGTATTAGTTACATTTTAAATTTTGCATCTCTTGGACATGCCTAGAAGAAAATCTATTAGTGAGCCGAATGTAAACCAATTTAGCGAATAACTTGTTTAGTGTGTTTCCTTATCTTGATTTAGTTTTTGCCATTCCTCTAAACCACCAGAGCATTTTTTTTTTCCCTCACCAGCGATTAGAACTGGATTAAAGTCACTTCTGTGGTTTCTGACATTGTCTGCTCAGCCTAGAAAATATACACAAAACTTAGAGGGCAAACTGGAAAGGAGCGTGCTAGTCTTTAAAGCTCTCCCACGTGGTTCATCTCCCTTGCTTTGCCTTTACAGTTGCACACTATCTAAGTGAGACATCATAAGTTGCCAAGGAAAAACTTAATTTATGTTTCTTCTTCCAACAACATTTCTGTGAAAATATTGAATTATTGGTCGTCGGTTAATGCTCAATACATATGGTAAACTGACCAAAAGTATGAGATCATATGACCCACTTTTGAGGTCTGGGGAACAAGCATGTAGAGGGAGGCATTTTGATATACAGATGGAATGTAGATCTAAACAGTGAGAAGTCCATGAAGTCCATTTTGCACTGTTTTATAGGTACTTTGTATAGTTTATGATGACCTCAACAGTGTATAGAAATAGCTTACTTAAAAATAAGGTCTCTTGTATCTCTTAGAGGAAAGGGACTAGGATAGTGGTCAGCAAACTGCGGCTCGTGAGCCACATGTGGCTCTTTGGCCCCTTGAGTGTAGCCATGAAGTTTCAATCTCACAGAACGTGCGCGCCCGCATGTGGTATTTTGTGGAATAGCCACACTCAAGGGGCCGCAGTTTGCCGACCACTGGACTAGGAGATGTGAACTAAGCAAAGTATATAGTCTAGCAGTTCTTGTTATTATTGATTTGAGAGAGAGAGAGAGAGAGAGAGAGAGAGAGAGAGAGAGAGAGAGAGAGAAATATCGAGGGTATGTACTCTGACTGGGAATCAAACCCGCCACCTTTTGGCGTACGGGACAATGCTCCAACCAACTGAGCAACACCAGTCAGGGCCACAGTATGTAGTCTAAAACTGGTGTAATCCATAGTTCTTTTTATCAAAGCATATAATGACTGACACCTCTTTGTGAGGGTCCATTATTTAGGAAGAGCCATACTTTGTATGTGACACACTGTAAGCACTCAATAAATATTGGTTGAGTGATGTAACAGGCACTAACGTGTCTGTTGCATTTGTGCAAGTAGCTATTTAGGATCTTCTATGTGCTATTCTCTATACCAGAGATTTTCAACCTTTTCCATCTCATGGCACACAAAAACTAATTACTAAAATTCTTCGGCACACTAAAAAATATATTTTTTGCTCATCTGACACAAAAAAATCGGTATAATTTTGATGTATTCACACCATTTGACTACTGTTGTGTTGGCTGTTTCCTTTTTTTTTTTACTTGACACTGTAAGAGAAAAGAGGTCAGTGCTCCTGACTAAATAGGTATTTTATGTTTTAAAATTCTTGCAGCACATTGGTTGAAAATCGCTGCTCTCTTCTAGCAGCTGAGAATTTAGAGGAGATATACTTAAAATAAAAAGGTACACAAAAAGCAAAAACAGCAATAACTGCTGTGAAAGAAAAGAACAGATATAAGAAGAGAGAATAACCATTACTATTATTTTTTTTAATGTAGGGTAAGTTAGCTTTAAAATGACTTAAGAGTGAGTGGGGGAAATGGGGAGAGGTGTTGGTCAAAGGATATAAAGTTTAATTTATGTAGGATAAAAAAATCTAGATATCTAATGTCTATGATGACTGTAGTTAATATTGTATTGAATAGTGGAAATATGCCAAGGGAGTAGATTTCAGATGCTCTCATCACACACACACACACACACACACACACACACACACACACACACACACAAAATGGGACTGGGTAAATAAATATGTTAATTACCTTGAATGTGGTAATCATATCAAATCATCATGTTATACACATTCAATATATACAATTTTCTTGTAATACATTTTTATTGATTTTTGAGGGAAAAGGGGAGGGAGAAATAGCAACATCAATGATGAGAGAGAATCACTGATCAATGGGCTGCCTCCTTCATGCCCCCCACTGGGGCTCAAGCCTGCAACCCAGGCGTGTACCCTGACCAGGAATCAAACCGTGACCTCCTGGTTCATAGGTCGAAGCTCAGCTACTGAGCCAGGCATATATATATTCAATTTTTATTTAAATGACATAAGAAAAGCTGAAAAATAAACACGTACTTGTCTGGTTTTAGCCTCCTGTTGAGACCAGGAGAAGTTTAACCTGGCTTGATTTCCCAGGTAATTTTCTTCACACACTGTGACAATGCAAAGAAGTCACTTGGTGTGAGCTACTCAAGAAGACTTTCCTTAAATGGCAAGCCAGTCCTTTTCTCTACCTAACAACACCAGCCATTGTAGAAAACTTCTTGTATATACTAATGGAGTGAATTGAATGAATGAGCATATTTCTACCCTAAATGCATTTTAATGTATCCAATACATTTTTGGGGTTGGTAATAGGATTTTTTTGTTAAATCATTTAATTTTATTTCGATTGGCATTCATCTTTTTAAATATGTTTTAACAACTCATTCTTCCCTCATGATTCCCAGTTCTGGTTAATATGCCCTCCAACGATTTAACAACATTAAAATCATACCTAGAGGGATCTGTTGGACAACAATGTGCATGTAATCAACACTTCTGAACTGCACACTTAAAAATGGTTATGATGGTATATTTTATGTTATTTTTTAACCACGATAAAAGGTAAATGACACCAAGGTTTCAAATTTGATGATTCCAGCTATAAGCTACTTTGCAGAATGCCTCAGCAGATGCTAATCAACAAGTTTGTCCTCTCTTTTTTCTGGAACACAAAACACTGTGACAAGAATGATACACAAACTTACATATTTGACTCGGTGCCTGGAAGCCACCCCGGGATCCATAACCTTGCTTAAAGATTTAAGGAAGGCCTTTAGTCTACTCCTGAGAAGGTCCTTGGCCTCGAAAACTTTCTCTCTCAACTTGACTTCTTAGCAGCTGTTCTATTTTTTTGCTGTCGTTTGTTTGACAGGATCCAGTTATAGGTTCCGCTGTCTGTTTAAAGAAACAAGGAGGCCGTTGGCTTTAAAATCCCCTCGTTGCTTGTGTGATCAGCATGTTCCCAGGCTTTTCTGCATAGTTTGCCAAGCAGAGGGACTGACCTTTCGTAGCAAACACTTTTTCATTTCAAAACGCTCACTTTGATTTTTGTCCCATTTTATGCTCATTCCAAACTGTTTACAACCCACTAAAAATGACTGTGAATTATATGTTTGTGTAATGGATTCCTTTTGTGGTTGGAGTGGAATGTTTACTTTGAACAATTAGTTATCTTTGGGCAGATTATAGCATCTTGGAAAAAAATGGCTGAAATTATTATTATACCTTAACTGTTTCTTTTTGGTAATTCCCCTGCTGTTACATAAAGTTTTGAGAGAATGTCACATTAACCAGCCATGACATGAGAAACAAAATCTATTTCTCTATGTGAATAATAATTTGGAAATAATATGTTAATACTGTAAGAAGGCATAGTTACACACCTATACTGATCTGACTCAAAAAATTCAGCATACGAAATCACATAGACATTGACTATATATATATATATATATATATATATATATATATATATATATATATATAGAGAGAGAGAGAGAGAGAGAGAGAGAGAGAGAGAGAGAGTTGCATTTGTATACTAGGTAAGGCATGCACATGAATGTATTAATACATAAATAACAGGCATGATTGTAGTATAGCTGTTATGCAAGAGATATACCAAGCAGTATACTTGTTAATATAATTTTCCTCATATGCAAGTCAATGCACCAATCTGCCTCTTGAGATACTACCAATTGTTCACTTGCAAAGTAAAACTTCACATAATCTTTTCCCGTTGCCTGAGAATCCAGGCCCCTAAAGTGCAGATCGGATTGCCTTCACTAGACAAGCTCTGCTCGCAGTTCTGCTAATTTTGTACTGTTCATTCTTTCCCACTTTGGGATAATCTATTATAGTTGGATCCAGGCACGCACTAAAGGCTGATACTTTCATGAAGAATGTGCAATTTGTACTGTTTAGTTTGTGACGAGATTCTTGAAAACTTTTTATGATTCTATCTTGTTCCAGAGAGATTTCTGCTTGCTAGTTTTATAAGCAGCAAGTGGGGAGAAAAAAAGTAACAGAAACAAAACAAACTGATAAAAATTACATGCTCCAAAAAAAGAAAAAAAATCAAGAGTTCGTGATAAGCACTTTTTCTTTTTCCCCAGAGAATATTTGTGGACTGAACAAAAATGTTTCTGAGGGCAATGACCTATGTGTTGCTGCTTTTTTTCTCCAAATGCTTGCTTTTCATGCCTAAAGTTAGGCACCCACATGCATTTACAATAGAGATGGTCGGCAAAGGATCATATGAAAGTTTGCAGCGAATTTTTCTTTGTTGTTACTTCTGGGTTAAAATTAAGTCCAGTTTCGTGTTTTGGTGTTTTATTTGGTTTTGTTTTAATGCAACCCAATGGCAACCACCTTCCTGACAGTGATAGTGTTGTGCCGGGTCCAACTTGGAATTGGCTCTTTGGGGTAGTCATGCTGGGGCCGCTGTGTCTGTAAGAAAGCCACATTCAGGGCTAGAGGGGAAGACAAAATCAGAAGAGAGTAAACAGGAAACAGCCAGCAAGAGTACAAAAGAGAAAAAAGAAAAAGACAACTAAAAGAAATCAGAGATGACAAGGTGGAGAGAGAGAAAAAAGCTGGGCTTTGCAATTAAGAAAACAAATGTAGATAAAAGGGCACACTTGTGAGGTCTGTAATGAAGGGAAGGCAGAGTATTGAACCAGTTACCATCTCTCCATAGTTACCTAATCCTGTTTCTATGTTCTAGAGAAATTTACTCTTGTTGAAGAAAATGCTTCCTAGTTAAATCTTGCCACGAACAGCAAGCTTACATCGAATGTTCACAAATTCTGTGTGTAGACCTGGTTAGTAATTAATTCACTGTACTTATTAGTGACATTTAGTGGAGTTTATCTACATTGAGCAATACACAACAGTCTTATTATCAAACAGAGAGCTTAAACACTACAGAAGTTAATGTAGGAATAAATGTGCAGTTCAACAACCGGAAAGGCTATCTAATGTATCCAGCAATGTGGCTCTGGTCAAATCACTCGGCGGATATTCCCACACTCTCAAGTCCAGAATGCATCAGAATAAATAATGTCTCTTCCCAGATAAAGCCTGGGTCAGATTTCCACCCTCCAACTCCACTCCCACCTCTATCCTAAAATTTAGGTTCTTAACATACTTTTTCCTTGGAGTCAATTGGAAGGAAACAGTGCCAAAGTTAATACCCTTGGCCAGTTATTTTTAACCTTTTTTCATCTCATGACACAGATAAACTAGTTACTAAAATTCCATGGTACACCCAAAAATATATTATATTACATTTTTTGCCAATCTTACAAAAACTCTGTATAATTTTGATTTACTCACACTGAATGGCTATTGTTGTATGGGCTGTTTTCATTTTTTTAATTTGACAATCTAAACGAAAAGAGGTCAGTGCCCCTGACAGAATAGTCAGGCTTTGCATATTTTAAAAATTCTTGACACACACCAGTGGAAAATTGCTGCCCTAGGCAATTAGCCTCTTATTATAAACTAGAGGCCTGATGCACGAAATCCATGCAAGAGTAGGCCTTCCTTCCCCTGGCTGCCGGCACTGGCTTCCCTCTGGCACCCAGGACCCTGGTTGGCTTCCCTCCGGTCTCCCGCTGACACCTGGGACCCGGGCTGGCTTCACTCCAGCCCTGGCTTCATCCGGAAGGACATCAGGTCTAATTAGCATATTACCCTATTATTATAGACTAGTGTCCCAGTGCATGAAATTCGTGCAAGAGTAGGCCTTTGCAGCCCCGGCTGCCTCGGCCCTGGCAGCCCTGGCTTAGTCCTGGACTGGATGGTCGTTCTGCTGTTGGGCCGTTTGGTCAATTTGCATATTACCCTTTTATTATTATAGACAGAGAATTTAAATGATGCAATACCTCAACAGGCCTAGGTATAGTACTCTAAAATAGCATATCATGGTGTCATCTACATTATAGGAGTTCTGGGTTCAGGATCTTTTTTGTTATAAGCCCCTATAGCCAGAAGTTAATAGTTCAGCCATGAAAATAATATTGGCTCAAAATTAACAGGATATTTTATCCTGGAAGCAAGCATTTACAAAATTTGGAAGAAATTTACGTGCATTTGGAAAGCTTTCAGGTTTTTGGTAAAAGAGAACAAAGAATAATAATAATAATAATAATCACAAATACAGTTAAAGATTTTCAGATATTTGGTACTTTGAGATTCCAAAATGGACTTATAGCTTTTAAGCAGAATTTTAAAAATTCTTATCACAAAATGTGGACCAATTGGTTTAAAAAAATTATCAAGCCTGGCCATTGTGGCTTAGTGGTTGAACACTGACCTATGAACCAGGAGATCACAGGTTTGATTCCCAGTCCGGGTATAAGCCCTGGTAACGGGTTTGATCCCCAGTGTGGGGCATGCAGGAGGAAGTTGATCAATGATTATCTCTCATCATTGTTTCTATCTCTCCCTCTCCCTTCCTCTCTGAAATCAATAAAAAAATATATATTATTTTTAAAAAGGAAATATATTTCTTTTAAAAAATTATCAAAACTTTCACAGCAGTGTGACTCAATTTTGTGAAATAATCTGTTATTTATTGGTTGAACAAGAATCTATACATTATATTTTCATAGGCATTTCCCTAGAGTTTAAAAATTTATGAAAATTAAGATGTTTTGAACTCATCCAGGAAGCTACAAATAAGAGCAAAATATTATACTATTTTGTGGGTTTTCTAATGAATAAGGTTCCCTTTTAAAACATCTAGAAAAAAAAGTGCCCTTTCCACGGAATTTTTACACTTTCAAATGAAGTGTGTCCAACTTAAGCATCAATCATTAATCTACATATGTATAGTAAACAAGACATGCACATTTCAGGAGAAGTGTTTGCATTGGTCTATATCATTGGACATGGCATATTTCCTCTGTAGGATATTTTAGAGTAATTTACTATCCTTTAAAGATTCCTATCTTGGTGATTCTAAAATCTGTGCGAGTTTATTTTATAGACTAACAGGCTGTGGAGTTAGGAATGTTTTTGTTGGGGTCAAAATAATCTCTCTTGCTAGTTTTATCCCTTTTTGTCAAATTTTATACTTTGCAAGCCACTTCCTATTTTCAGGTCAGAAAAGAAAATCAAACAAAAAAATCAAGGGTAAGATAGTTTGAGAAGAAAAATTAACTGTGTAAGACCAAAATAGCTCTGAACTGATGCTGCTGGAAGAGTTCTTGAGGTTATAGTAGAGTGTAGCCTCAAAAGGTGCAATCACACTCTTTTCAAGGAAATATGAATGTCCTAAAATTTAGGGTAGAAGAAAAATATTTAAAATATTATATTTAAAATAATACCTTCAGTATATTGTGTATTCTTTTATATCAGGGCCATGGATTTAATTTTATTTCCTAACAGTGACACACAATGGATTCTCAGTAAATGATGACTAAATGGATAAATTATATTCAGCATTGCTTACATCATTGCAGTGTTGCACACCACTGCCACATCTGCATATGGTTGAAACTGAAAAGATCAATGATCAAGTGCTGTTGGTTGAAGGCAGCTGCATGATGTGTAGAGAATAATGTGGTTTGCAAATCTGCTTTTTAAACATTTAAACCAGTCCTGATGACAGTATATTCTATTGTCGTAAATATCATTCTTTTCCATCTATACCCGGCTATGCTAAACATATGAAGTTATGTTTCCTTATGGATCTTATGCTCATCAACTTTTGGATACTACATTTAAGTTCACCATTCAGCCACTAAAAGAGTATCAGTTCTCTATTCATTTTCATCAGAGGAAGTCATATCCTATTAGGCATTGTTTCAACACCAGTAGCCTGCTGTTCTTAATAAAGTAATTGAATGGCAACTATGACTTGTAAGTGACATGCCTGAGACTAGTCAGGCATAGGCTTGGGTCCCATAACCACACGGAAAGTTGAGCACCACATCTTTAATTCAGACTTTGAATACTAGGCTGGAGCGGTTCTGTGTTAGTTTACTTCCATGTGAATATCTCACCTTCTTGATTCAGTTCTTATTTTCTATGTATACCTCAGGAAATTTTTATTTTAATGATATATTTTTAGTGGGAAGAGTCTTTCAAGGAATTTCAAATAAGAAATATATGGTAAACTATATAGACTTATCAATATGAAGCTAATGAAGACAGGATACCAATATTCTAACTTCTGACATGATTTTGTTATTGGATATTGATTTCATCTTCTACAGATGTACTTCATAGCAAAAAAAAAAAATGTTAAGCTTTGCTGATGCTATCAAAAGCTCTATTACAACTTTGAATACACCAGTGTCATTAAAATGGAACTATTATCTTTCTTGCTTTAAAAATGATGCTCTTCTTATGTTTTGCATTTTTGACAGTCTGGGCTAGCTTAACTCTTTAGTCTCCCCACAGGGAAGAAGATGCCTAACAGACAGTATTGTAATTACTATAGAGAGCTTTCTTTAATTTCATTTTGAAGGCAAGCAGTTAGTTGGCATGAATTAGAAATTGCATAGCATATTATCAAAATCCATGTGTTTGGCCTAGAGTTTGACAGCATAAGAAACATGCATTTCCTCTGGATTTAATTGTTGACTCTGATATTTTATGCTACTCACTCTCAGTGTAATGTCAATCATGTCTAAAGCTTCAGTGATTCCTTCAGTCACATAAAGCCCTATATGAGAATGACTATATAGCTCTTTCTTACACTCAAACCTGAGGTCTAGAAACAACCCTTCTTGAATTTCCCTCTGGCATGCAAGCTCAAACTTACAAACTGAACTTATCACATTCCCTTAAAACCCGTTATTCCTCCTTTATTCCTTATTTCAATCAGTAGCATCATGACCTATTTTCCCCACTGCTCTAAAAAATATGTTGGATATCTTAGATTCTTCAGTCTTGTTAGACACTACACCATGCACCAAGTCTAATGATCTCTACTTTCTTACCATCTCTTGACTCTCATTCTTCCTTTCACCCTCTATGTTCTTAATTGGGCCTCCATAATTTATTTTGAGGTAAACCTCCTAATTGATAGCAGTGCCTTTGTTCTTATTTCTGCCCAGGCCACCATCCTCAATGCTGCCAAATTATCCCTCTTACGTATAAATGGGATTGTGTTATTTCTTCATAGAACCCTCCATTGGTTCTTCTTCCCCATAAGGATAAATAAAATTCCACACTAATTGTTCCCATTAAAAATGATAATCGTATGAACTTTGTCTACTGCCCAGCTTCACATCCTCATAAGCTGCTGTTTATGCTCCAGAAATACAAACTACACGAAGTTTTATAAAAGCTTATATTCCTTCTACTAGTATGTGCTGTCCATATGCAAAGACTCTCTCCCTACCCACCTACCTGCTAAATTTATACTTATCCTATTGTACACAGCACAAGAGTCACTTCCTCCAAGGAATATTCTCTGATTGATATCATCAACCACCTTTCATGGTCTCTTGGGCATTATGAGGGCATCCCTCCAGCATTCCCGTGACAGCTTTGCTGTTGCATGGGACTATGATGGCTGGTTTCCCCATCCAGAGTACAACCCCTGATTCTAGGGATTGTGTCCGGGTTTAGCGGTCTCCTCGGTGCCTAGCACCTCTGAGCTGGCATATGGTAGAGGCTGAATTCTTGATGGATGACTAAATGGATAGATATATGGATATTCTTCTCATAAATTCATCCATGAATTCATCCTTGGAGAATCAAATCCTATATACTGAATATTCATCGATCTGCTAGAAAAGATAATATTAAGTGGTTCTTTAAGCATAATGTGAAGTCACATTATCCAGAAGGTATAGTAACTACCTTAAAAGTGAAGATAAGGTGCCTTGTTTATTTTTCCCCTTTGCGACACGGTATAATACCTCATGCATGCAAATACCATATTAGCAAGAGCTTCAATAGTATGGGACAGGACAGATATGGAGCAGTGAGTGGTGTTCATTACAGATTTTGGACAAAGCATACTTCCTCATCCTTAATAGGGAGAAAATAGTTCTCTCGACAAATGGTATTAAATTGTTTCATAAACCTGAGGGACTCAACTAACTAAAGCCAAATTTGATGTTTTGGAGACCTCCTGGTGTCATCAGAGTAGAATCATCATCTTTCTGGTTCAAAAAGAATGTTCTTTTCTATAGAAACCTCTAGGCATTGTAACTACTTCCCTGTAAGTTTGTGTATAATTTTTCCCATTATCACCCCCAGGTCTCATTCACCATCACCACTTTCCAGGCATATACCATCCACTGAATAGCCATGTTTCTGATTATCTTTTCCCAAATGTATTGGCTTGCGTTATTTAAGGCTGAATCTCATTTTATTATTTCCTGCTTGTATTTCTAAACTCCTTAAGTCTATTTGTATGATTCTTTTGTCTTCACAGATGTCCACAGTTCCTCCCAATTTAGTATCATCAGCAAATTTAATTAATGCTCTGTTTACCTCTCCTTCTAATGAAACCAGTCCCTTGTTTCATTTCATCATACAAAGTAAAAATGTATTGGCAATAAAAAGAGTCTGAAGAAATGTTCCCTCACTGTAGGAGGGGAAGTGAAGAATACAGCAAAGAACCATGTGGTGAGGAGTGGACAGGGCAGCGGGGTGGTGAGCTCGTTTGCTATTGCCCTAAAGCAAAACCTTTTTCACAGCAACCACACTTTGGCAGATTGCCTGGGTTGGTGCTGGTGTGTGTGTGTGTGTGTGTGTGTGTGTGTGTGTGTGTGTGTGTTCGCATGTGTATATTGGCAGGTAGCTACATTACCCTGATGATGTTTTATTAAAGATACATTTATTGATATATGAAAAGCATATTTAAATCTAAAAATGTATGTACAGATATAAGCTAGTAACATTCAATCCATAGTATAGCTACAAACCTAGATACGGATAAACACATCTTCACATTTATACAGGCTCACAATCACTTTCAGTGAGCTTTTTCTAACATTCACTACTGTCTAACGTTGTATCTCAGTCCTTAACTTGATAAATGCTTTAAATCCAAATTACCCTTTGGCTTTAAATAAAATTCTTATCAATAATAGATTTATTAGAATAAGAAAAAAATTAACTGTATCCTCATGCAAATTTCAGTTAAAAAGTATATTTTAACCTCTAGAATTAATAGGCTAAAAAAACTGAGCTTGATCAGAGAAAGAGTTTCTGCTTGTTAACATGAAGGTAATTAAGTTTATGTTCAAATAATTACATTATTATCCTTTGAAACTGTAGTCATACAGATATGGGGTGATTTATGTAAGAAAACAAAAATGGCATTTATTTAGCACCCACTGTGTGCCACACATAATGCTTTCCAGCAAGAGTCAATAATATAGACTTAAAGCCAGTATTAATCACTACCTGATACTCATAGACTATATTCCTAACTCCAGTAAAATCTTGTAAATATTTACCATATTGTAGATGAAGAATCTATCTTTGGAATGTGAATACATTAGTATAAAGTCATCGACTCCACATAACTTTCAAGTATATGCTTTGATTAAGATAGACAGATGGCAGAGCAATGTCTCTATTGGTAGGTGCTGAAGACAATGCATGTTCACAGTGTTGAAATGAAGGCTGACAAATACTTTCTATACAGCACAAGGTCGCCAAAGATGTCCTCACCAATGGATGGTGTTAGCAAAATAGTGACTGGGAATATTGTTAAGTAGTCACAGCCTAGTATTGTTTTTCTAGTGAGAAAAATCTGATGCATAATTAATGCATTCTTATAAGAGAATTCTCTCAGATGCCAAGGCTTTACAGGCAGAACTCCCATAAGCTTTTAGTGGAGGTTCTTGCCAGCACCTGTTACAGAATAGAGCTCTTACTTTTCACACATAATCCAAGACTGGCCTGGAAGACTGACTTGAAAAAAAAGTAATATAGTGAAACCTTCTTGTAGTGTGTCCCCACATAAAATATACTTCTTTTAAGTCTTGGTCTGATATACATATGTCCATGTTTTCTATTCAAATGCTTTTCCCACCAGAAAGGCTTCTTTTCACAAGCTTTTTATGGATAGGAACAGATAAAACATTTTGTGTACTGGACAAACCAGTGGAAAAGACACAAAAGTGGGAGATTTATTAGGCTAGAAACTGAAGTAAGGCTAGAAATCAACTCTACTTTACTGAAAATAATTCTAGAGATAGAGTGTAGATTCCTGAGGAGCCAACAGAAACAGCTAGAGCACTATGAGCCAAAAATCAAGGACCATAGGTCAAACTAATATCATTTGGCCATATTTTCCCATATCTTTACACACTAAAATACAAGGAATTTTAATATTTAAAGGATATTTTACTTAACCCCATGGATAAATCAGCTGGGTAATGTCTTGTATAAAGGGGAAAGAGTTCAAATAATTCTTAAAATTCCATATTTTTAAATTAACTCTCCCAAAGTCTCATTACCAAAAACAAAAATGAAGATGTGATGGTGCCTTGTTGAACTAAAATTGTTGGAGAGTGCACAGGAATACTCTTTCAGGAACAGCCACCTCCCTTTAGAGGTGTTTGACGGGTCCTCTGTCCTAGTATTTCTAACATGGCATATGCGAATGAAGAGTCCTTCCTACTCCCAGTCCTGGGTCACTTACTGTCTCTGTCCTGTTCGACAGGATGGTGAGCAGGGGGATGCTTTCCATTTTTTGAACATTGCCCAATAGTACAGTTTTAGCTCTATCTGTATCACAGGATTTTACACCTGATATTGGTAGGTAGCAGGGTTAACAATGGAAGGAGTCTGAAATCATGAGAAGACAGTTACAAGCCTGTTAGTGAAATTTCTCACAGGACAAAACATGGGTCCTGAACAAGTACAACTAGGAATGGGCACTCATTTTCCCCCTTCCTTCCTTTTCTTTGCTAGATGCATTTTTACTACACAGTGTACCCTTGAGCACTGTGACTGACCTCCAGTACCTTCCTCCTGGCACACCTGCCTCAGAATATCATTTTTACCTTTGCTTGAAGTCTCACTCTGAGTATAGGTGTTTTAGAAGGTATCAGTAATTCAGCATTAAATGGCTTTGTCTCTTGTTAGAGTATTTTGAAGCATCAGGGAAGAAAGGAGTTTTGTTTTGTTTGTTCCATAAAGTAAAGAGAGGCAAAGGGAGACATACTGCCACCTGGAAAAGTCCGATGTGTCCACTTTTCCTCTCTCAGGGTTTTGCTTGGAGCACACTTTGCTTTTTTTAAACTTGAACAAAATAAGGTGATTATGTTCTTTTAATATTCTGGACAATAAAATAATAGAAATGTGTTTGTTTCTGGGGAGAATCTTTGTTAACAGTCTTAGGTAAGGTGTGTTTGAAAACTTGAAAGTGGGCTGTGAATCTGGGATCTCCTGAAGCAACCATTGTTCAGGGCCATTAGTCTCCAGCTGAGACTGAAAAGCCCTAAGCTAACTTACTGGGGAGACTTAAGGCCACCAGAAGGATGAGAGGTGGCATCATATGGAGCAGTGGTGTGCATGCCGGCAGCTCCATACACAGCAGGTGCAGAAGAATGGCGCAATGGGAGGAGCCCCTAAGACTGCTTTCTGCAGGCCCCAACTGGGAGGAGACAGGCCTGGTTTTGCAGAGATCTCATGTTTCCAATGAAGAATGGTGTGCCTCTTTACATAGTTTCAGTCTGTACAGCAAAGCTCTATATGGATTCATGTAAGTTCAGCTCCTGAACCTCAGTTTAGAACATTAGATTCACCTAAACAAAAAATCGTTGTATAAGCTGTCCCCGCAGAAAGATAGATTATTTATTACACTTTCCGTATGATGGAAATTATCTATAACTAGAGGCCCAGTGCACGAATTTGTGCACCAGTTGGGTCCCTCAGCCTGGCCTGCGGGATCAGGCCGAAACTGGCTCTCCAACATCCCCCGAGGGGTCCTGGACTGCAAGAGGGAGCAGGCCAGGCCAAGGGACACCACTGGTGCATGATAGAGGCCGGGGAGGGACTGAGGGAGGGCTCCAGGTTGTGTCCACCCATCTTGCTCAGTCCTGATTGGCCAGACCCCAACAGCAAGCTAATCTACTACTCAGTGCATCTGCCCCCTGGTGGTCAGTGCACGTCATAGTGAGCAGTTGAGTGGCCTTAGAATATCATTAGTATATTATACTTTGATTGGTTGAACGGACAACAAGACACTTAGCATATTATGCAAATTGACTGAACGACCTAACAGCAGAACAACTGTCCAAACGACCTTCCAGACGACTCCGTTATGACACCCACTGGTGCCAGGCCAGCCATGGCGGGTGTGATACAATTGGTTGGGGGGCCCGCCATCACCCTATGATCCCCCACAGAGGGAGGCCCAGGCCACCAGCCAGTGGGGTGATATTCAAGGGGCTCCACGATTGCGCCAAAGAGGGAAGCATAGGGCACCCTATGTGGGGTGATCAATGGGAGAGGGCTCCGCGATCAATCGCCCCACAGAGGGAGGCCCAGGCCACCGGCCAGGGGGTTATCGATGGGCGGAGAGAGCTCTGCGATTGCCCCAAAGTGGGAGACTCAGGCACCTCTGCGGGGTGATCGATTGGGGGACTCCGCAGAACCAGGCAACCGGGGCTATGTGATGGTGGACGCGGGCAGCCGGGGCTGCAAAGGCCTACCCCTGCATGAATTTTGTGCATCGAGCCTCTAGTTATAATGATAAGAATAAATCATATTTAAGGATAAATTGTGTTTAGTCAGGTTGAAAAATGTGCCCCTTCTCCTCCAAATCTTTAAGCCCAGTAAAAGCACTCCATTTCCCTGTATTTTGGTATACTTGAAAATGTCAGGAAATCCAGGCAGGGTAAGCATTTAGATAATAGTTACTACCCTTTGGATTATCTTGAAACCAACATGGTATACCCAGTTTCTCTCTCTTTTCCCCCTCTTCCATTATGTATTATATTTTGACCTCTTACTCTTCATCGCTTCTTATCCCACATCCTACACAAGTGAAGTCTTGTTGCATTTGCCTTCCTTTTGGCTAAATTCTGCTCTCAGAATAGGATTTCAAAGGTTAACCTGCACTAAAGTGCACATGATTTGGGAGGTTTCATTGAAATTCCCCCTATGGGATTTAAAGAGAAAGGAATAAAATTCTAATTGTAGAATTTTAGACATAAGCAAAACTGTGCAAAAGGAATATTTTAAGACAGAATTACCTTCCCAAAAGTTCTGAAAAAAAATACCACAAATATAGTCCTTATAATAAATGTCAAGACTAACCATAAAGGCTGATGCCATAAAGCCCAATCTTCAGATTTTTATCTTCTTTCATTTCTGTCTTCTAGAGCACTTCACGAGTCAACTATAGTGACTAATCATGGATTTTTCTCACATTATTCCCAAAATTCAAAATCTGCCAGCCCTTGGGGAAAATAGGGAATGAAAATACTATTTATTTACATTTCATACACTGGAAATCATTAAATGTATTTGGAACTTGATTTCTTACCCTTAGACAATCAAGTATAATATTGTGTTAATGAACATCAACTTATGTAACACACTTTGTTTAGTATACTTTCTTTCTATGGCAACAGATTTAAAAAAATGACAGATGCTAAATATCCAACAATGGATGCTAATTGTGTGTGTGTGTGTGTGTGTGTGTGTGTGTGTGTGTGTGTGTGTGTATCACACACAAATATTTCAATAAGATGTTTGATGTGGACCTATGTGACAAAATCATCCAGCAGCAGGAAATCTGGTTTGTATTACACTAGTGCTAAATGAGTTTAAATAAGGGAATGATTGGTATTGGAATTTCTTTTTTAAGTCAACAAGAAATGTTTTAAGTAATTAGAGTGTGTGCAGTTCTTTCCTAGATGGTTAGCAGCCCTCAAGTAGTCAAGAATGAAGCTGAGAAGATAGGTCTTTCTACATTAAAAAAAAAATGTTTGCCTAATCTTTCCACTTATTGTGTGATAATAGAAATCAAGAAAGCCAACAATGCTAGCTATGGGCTTTTATCTATACATTTCTCTTTGTACCAGCCCTACTACCATGAGTGACAAAAATACAAATTGTCCAGGGATAGTTAGAGCTTCTAATTAGGGAAAATGATTATGTCTTTTCAGCTTGATTACAGAGACCTTATGTTTTTTCTCCAATCCTGGGTGCGATTTGTCTAATAATGGAATAATGGAATAATAACTAAATTTTGAGATTTCTACTGTGTCTCTTGAAGATCTGGAATCTAATATTACAGGTTTTAAAGCATCTTTTGGCTAAATTAGAGAAACAAAATAGAGCAATCCAGGACACAGTAGATTTATGATAACCCTCCAAGTGAGCCTATGAAAACATAAAACCGTGTCAAAATAAAAAAATACAATCTTTAGCATAATATTTTAGAAATAAAATAAATATTATTGTCATTCTCGAGTACTACATGTGTATATATACACATATAAGCATACACAACATATAAAACAGATGGAAAAAATGAAATAACAAATAAAACTAGAATCATTTTTATAATCCCACTATGTATAGATGAGCACTGATAACAAGAAAATGCATTATATTACATATTTTACATTATATATTAATAACACATATTGCTTAACCATTTAGGATATAATGTGAAATTGAATGTATATCATAATGGTGTTTACTTCTAAAGTTGGCTACAGAGCATATATACAAACTTGAGTGCATTGATCAAATGTGTTGTATATGATAAAATATTTTTAAAAGCGGGTGTCATTGCCACTAGTGGTACATGAATTTGCATGTGGAATTCACTTACAGTGCCTGGAACCAATGCTGGTACTATACCTCTGTAATATCTGAACTGTGCATTCTTTGTTCTTTGCTGTATGTATCCCCAATGCCTAGTATACTTTTGCTAAATAGTAAGTATTTAATCAACATGTGTTCACTTGCACAGAGGGCTGGAGTTCAACTCAAACTCTTTCCATCCAGAATTTTTCTGTCCTTCCACTTAACCACAATTTAGCACAGGTCCATGTGCCAAACAAGGACGATTATGCAATCATCCGATCTTTCTGTTTAGCAGAAGCATTAACAATCTCCATGCGACAGACTCTCCTGTGTTCTCAGAAAGAAAACAATCTTCTTTATGTTCCCTGAGGAAAGGAGACTCAGTCTTTTCAGTCTCATCCACTGTCATGGTCAGGAGCATCTTCTTTGACTAGGAAGAGTCTAATGACACCAGAATCTCTCAGTAGGTTGGCAGGGCATAAAGCAGTTGAAAAGATCTAAAAAAACTTTGCTTATGGTTAATATGCTCAACAGGTATGTAGGCTATTTTGCTTTTGTGCCTGGAATTAAGCTTACCTAACCCACTTTGGAAGCAGCAGCTGGAAAGGGCTCTTTCTCACCTGAATGCCTAGCAGAGCAAGCCATCAACCCTCCAGGAAGTGTCTAGTCCAAGGGTCTGAATTAGAGGCACCTCCCCAGAGAAGATCAAAAGTTATGCTCCACCAACACAGAGACACTGAGAAATGGTTGAATGTGTTCTACATTAAACTGTCCTGGTGGTGAGCAGAGATCTGCCAAAATCTTTCAATTAATCACTTTTACCTTCAGGGCACAGTTAGGCCTGAGAGTATTTCAATAGGTTTTTATTGGAACAGGATTATTGCAGATATTAGACTATGTTGCACAAAGTAAAAATAATGTTATTTTTAAGTTGCTACTCTTGTTAAATAAAAGTTGGCAAGCATTCTTGGGGTCTGTATTGTGTCTGTGTATTTGTGTGTGTGTGTGGCTTTCTCCTGGGCCGTAAGCCTCATGGATTCGAAAAGTGAACAGCCATGAATTAGTTGGTAAATATATTCATATAATTATTTTTATTAATAATATGTCATAAATAGTAGAAGAAAGGTTTTGTGTAATTCTCTACAATACAATTGAGATATTTTTTCCTACATCTTCAGCAGTTAAGTTAATTAGAATCACCTGCATTTCCTTGGGTGGACACCAAATGGATTGCAAACAAAAACAGATTAAAATAGCTGCTAGAGCTCATGGCATACAGATGACAAGATGCACAAAAAGGACAGCGAAACACAGAAAATGTTCACTTTTCAAACAATTCAGAGGAAATTTAGCTCTTGCAACTTCTCTGTAAAAGCTGCTTGTAAGTGTTTTGCTGAAAGGCTAGAATAGCTTTGTTTCTGATCCCTTGATGAGTGAGAGAAATGTTTAAGAAAGATCACTTTACAGAGAGATTCGGGCTGAAATGCGATGACTGTGATTCAAGCCAAGCCAAAAATTACAGTTCAGAATGAAAGGGGAGGTACGTGGTTTGGGAATCCATTTTCCCACATTCCTGAATCTCAATCATCCCAGCCAATGTTTTTAGAAAAGTCCAATGGAAAACAATGAGGTCACTTTGTTTAGATATTTTTATTTAAATAGGTGTGAAGGGATTGGGAAGAATGAGAGCAAATATATGAATTTTAAATCAATGTCTATATCATGTATGATGGGATCAAAGGCTCACATTTGTGTAACTATTAGGACTTCACCACAAAAGGAGCCATTTTTCAGTGTTTTCTTGTTTGTGTATGCAAGCCTTTTCTTTCATGTCTTTAACTTATGAAAGAGTCTGTTGCTAAAATTTTAAAAAGAAAAAGCGTGTACCTGGGCATAGGCCATAGATTACTCCTTTCCAGGTTGCAAGCTTTCCTTAGGAATGGCATCTTGAAATTATGCTGACATGTTTGCTTAAAAACTACCAGATGAAAATGGCTGAGAAATTCCCCTTTTTATTCTTCCTCCTCATACTAATTTTAAAAGAAACACTCTGAGCAACCGACCAAAGAGTGATTAATTTACATCAGCATAATCACAACATAACAACAATGAAACTCACACATCAAAGACTGTCAGAGAATGACATGAGATGAACCAAACACAACCTCCAACTTCAATATCTTCCAGACACGTGGAGTGTTCCTTGAAGACAAGAACTCACACTTAGTAATCACAATCATTGGCCAATATTGGTTTTCAAGACTAAGATTTTTAAAAAGAAGAAACATGTAAGAGAATATATCAAAGACTATTTCCAGATACGTTGGTTCCCATGTTCCAGATATCATTTCAGTTGATTATCATTAGTCTTATCAAATTGAGGGTATTAGGTGTCCTCGTGAAATTTCACAGGCAAACTCAAGGTCTTTCTGAG
Source organism: Myotis daubentonii (assembly GCF_963259705.1). Classification (NCBI taxonomy): domain Eukaryota; kingdom Metazoa; phylum Chordata; class Mammalia; order Chiroptera; family Vespertilionidae; genus Myotis; species Myotis daubentonii. The sequence continues at coordinate 70,070,371 of NC_081846.1, read as the reverse complement.
ATGCTTTTTACTTTGAGATATTTCCTAAGCCTGGTATAATTCTATGAATATTTGTCTATTATCTTACAGGCTTTTTCCTGTTAGGCCTCAAATTCCTAGTTGAATTTAGACAGATATGTAAGAATTAATGAATAAGAAATGAGAAACCGCAACATGGGACAACATCCTTAGAGTCTCATTTCATTTTACCCAGGCATTAAGCAGCATATACAAATGGCTCCCATCTATATCAAACTATGTTGTAACTTGTTTTCCTTTTGTCTTTCCCCTTAGTTGCTTATTATTTAGTAATCCCTAAGTCAGAAGGCATGATTTTAAAGGCAATTGGTCCAGTAATAAGTCTGAGTGGCATACAAGTAGAATTAAATGTATGAGAGTTATATATGAAAATAAACCTGATACATAAAAGAATCATAGCAAATGGAAACTAGGATCTAGCCCTCACTAGTGATTTGAATTTTCACAGGACTTTTTATACACTACTCTCCACATTTCTGGACTCTAATGGTATCGATTAGTATCTCTATACTTGAAATTTGTGAAATATTAAGGCAAGAACTAAGTATAACTATAAGGGGAAATTTAAAAAAAAATGAGGAATGACTGTGCATATTGAGGACAGATGGTTTTTGTGTTCCTGGTAACATTTAAAGAATTCAGTGATTCACCTCTATTTATTAAAGTGTCCAATATCCCACTAAGAATCGGAGATATGGGAAACTACTGCAATAAATGGTGATTTTCCAAAATGTTTTCAACAATATAACTCTACACAAGAATATTTAATAATAGTTAAAAGCAGTATAGCTGGCCTTATCCCCTATACACAATGCCCAACTACTACTGTCATAGACTTTTCAAGGCATGAGTGGTACAAGACAGAATCACTAAGAATATAACCAGTAATGTACTTAACACTCAGGATATTTTTTCTTTTCTGCTTCCAATTTTAAGTTTGTCTTCTCAGGTTCCCAAAAAGGACAAGGCTGGTTAAAGGTCAGGACCTGGCAGAATAGAAAATATGAGATAGACAGATGATAGACGACAGATGATAGATAGATAGATAGATAGATAGATAGATAGATAGATAGATAGATAATTTTTTTATCCTCATCCGAGGATATTTTTTCCATTGTTTTTTTCTTTTTTTTAGAATGTAAGGAAGGGAGGGTCAGGGTGGGGGAGGGAGAGAGAGAAAAACATCCATGTGAGAAAGACACATTGATTGGCTGCCTCCTGCAGGTGCTTTGACCAGGTACATGCCTTTAATCAGGAATTGAACCCGAGACCCTTCTGGCTGTGGGTCAAGACTCTAGTCACTGAGAAAACCAGCCAGGACTAGACAAAAATTTTAACTGGAAGTCTTATCGATTTTATTTTCTATTATAACAGCTTAAACAATTTGAGGGAGAGGGCTTGATAATGTTCTTAACTACCCAAACTTTCAATAAAAAGTCCTTGAAGAAAAAACCAACATCCCTCCTTCTGATTCAAGATTCTCTATTTGATACTGTATATATATATTTTTAATTCTCATCTGAAGACATATTTTTTATTGATCTTAGAGAGAAAAGAGAGAAATATTGATATGAGAGAGAAACATCGATCTGTTATCTCTCATACTCACCCCAACTGGGCATTGAACCTGCAACCTAGGCATATGCCCTGACCTGGAATCAAACCCACATCCTTGTGTATAGGACAATGCCCCAACAAACTGAGCCACCCAGCCAGGGCAAGTATTTGATGCCATTTTGTCCTTACTCCCTTTGTGCTCTTTCTGTTTTAGGATACTTATTTAAATCTGGACTTTGCCCCTATCTAGAACACTGGCTATACAAAAATATAAAATAATGGTTTATTTATTGGCATCACAGATTCTAAGCAGTTTTCTCAGAAATAAAATAAAAAACACCCTTCTCTTAGTGACCACTTTTCAGTCTAACATTTTAAAGAAAACTTTTAGCAACAAATGCTTGTCACGTCCTTACCTTATGCAGATAAAATTTTTCTTTTCTGTATGAATCTACAATAAAATATCTAGAAAAATATTTAGTAGATGAAAAATATTTAATTCATGAATGAGTAATCAAAAGTGGACTGTTACCGAAATCAAACAAACAAATGAAAAGAGTGAAGACAATTGAAGATAAGTATCATTTGATATCATTTTTAAAAGAAAAATGTATTGCCACAATTGTCTCTATGAAACAAGAATTTATAGCAGAGACACAAGGATGGTAGGACAGATTATCAAGTTGAGATGAAAACTGTAAAGAAAGAGCAAATGAAACAAATGGAAGATAAAAATATATCAATTTCAGTAATAAAAACATTGGAAAAGGCATAAATTACAATAGGGACTTCTGTAAACACAGAAAGGGATAGGAATGAGAAAATGAGGGTTACACTGATCCTGAACCCTGAATTAACATATTCTCCCAACATTAGAATTGGAGAGATATAATTAGTATTTTAGTATTCATAATTTAATCACAGGTCATATATGTCCCAGGGGCCAACAAATAAAATTATTATATAGCAGTATCTTTACAATCCAACAAAACTGTTGTGTTTAGCATTAAAAAGTCTATCTTGATGACAAACAATACAGGCCTTAACTTAGACAGACTAAAAAAACATGTCTGATTCTCCTTCCTAAAAAAAAAAAAAAATTCCAGTGAAATAATAGAAAATATGTGGTGAAAAAAAATATACAATAATGGTGCTGAAAACAGAAAAGGTGCCATCAGCAGACCAGAAATAGAAATTCCAGGAAGACAGAAAGCAGATGGGATCAAACAAGTGAAGAAATTAAAGCAGAAGAAACACCATTCCCAGACACCGTAATTAGGCACAGTTCTTTCCGGAGATGTCCTAGAGAATATCAAAAATTGGAGTTAACGAATAAAAAAGAGCAGAAATTGGCAAGAGGATGATAAAAGAAAGTAATTTACTAAATATTGGCTCTAACATCTGGGAGAGCTGGGTGCTTCTCCATTTATCCTGTAGAAAGCACCTGCAGCAGCGTCTGGAGCCTGAGAGCAAGTTTCGCAAAGACAGAGGAGAGGATGGATGCTGGCATTTGAGGAGGAAGCTGGTAGAGAATGAGTCATCTTGGGTCGTCTACAACAGACCCTGTGTAAGAGAGCTTTGCCTCGGAACAAAATAGTTAAAGTATTCCACAGCCCAACTAAAGTCCTGCTTACTTTGGTAACTGAAGAACCTCTAGCCTACTGTCTGCTCACCACCCATTCATTCTACAGGAGCCTTTCATTCAGCCTATCCATTTAATGCTGAAGCCAGTTAAGGGGTGTGAGAGAAGAGAGTGTGTTCAAGTGCAGAAATACTCATGACTATTATTTATCCTAATTAATTTGGTTTTTCAATCATATTTGTAATCTGGTATTTGAACAATAGTCATTCTAAGGGGTTCTAGATGTAGAGAAGAGAGACAACAGAGGGAAGGATAAGAAAATGTTTTCTGCCCTATCCAGTTTGGCTCAGTGGCTAGAGCGTCAGCCTGCGGAGTGAAGGATCCCAGGTTCAGTTCTAGTCAAGGGCACATGCCTGGGTTGTGGACTCCATCCCCAGTGTAGGCCATGCAAGAGGAAGCCCATCAATGATTCTCACTCATCATTGATGTTTCTGTCTCTCTCTCCCTCTCCTTTCCTCTCTGAAATCATATATATATATATATATATATATATATATATATATATATATATACACACACACACACACACATATATATGTATGTATATATGTGTATATATATATATAATATTTTCTGGTTGAAAGAGGCTAGACGTGGTATATCTGAGAGAAATTTTACTTCCACAAGCTTAAAGAGAAAATATTTTTATTTTTTTTAATCCTGTGAGGCAAAGCAATTTACCTGCAAACCATCAAGAATCAATTTGATATCAGACCTAACAGCAGCAGTGCTAAAAGATGATGGAACATTATTTTTCAAAATTAGCAAAGTAAAATATTATGAAAATCAAATAAATATTCAAATCAGCAATTAATTATGAAGCAACAGAAAAGAGTCATTCAGATGGAAGAGTAAGAAAAACTAATTATATAATTTTATGAAAAAGAACACAAAAATAAATTCAAGAAAGAATAACAGTGGAATACAAGGAACAGTAGTTGACTCTGAGCTAGAGCCTCACTGTTCAATATGGTAGTCATAAGCCACATGTGGTTGTTATTTAAAATTAAATAAAAGAAAAATTTAGTTGCTCAGTTCCATTAACCACATTTCAAGTGATCAGCAGCCAGCCATATGTGGCCAGTGACTACTGGCTTGGATAGTTAATATATAGAACATATTTATCATCACAGAAAGTCCTATTGGATAGCACTTAATTTGAAAATATAAGAAACCTAGAGAGGGTGAAGAAGAGGACATATTAGACCTTGACTTTTGGAAGATCTCTGTGAAACAAAAATTTAATGTTGAATTCAGTCTCACTTCTTTAAAAAATAGTGACTCATATTAATCCATAGATAAGTCATAAAATATTTTTAAAGAATAAGGTAAAATATTCTAAATTTGAGATTACAAGGAACAATAACAAAGAATAAAATTGGAAGTGATGAGGAAGAGGACAAGGGGAAGGAAGAGTAAATGTACCAAGTTCCTTGTTTTTTAATAGCAACAGGTAATTAGATATATTAAAAAATAGAACTAGACAAATGTAACTAATAATACAAAGAGAAAGAGGGTATATGGATAAGGGGTAATAACTATCACTAAACTCTTTTCTGATAGGGAGTCAATAAATACCATTCAAAGTTAATAAATTAATAAAGAGAAAATTGACTATAACATAAAATCAGTAAAAACAAAAGGAACTAAAGCAGAACTGTTAACAAAGACTATCCTTGAACAACAGGTTAGAATAGGTACTTAGTTTTCATTATGGAGTCTTTTGTGTGGTTTAATTTTCACTTTTACCAAGGAAGTACATTACCTTTATGGTACAAAAAAAACCCAAAAACCTACTTAAAACATTTGTATTATAAAGCCATGAGGTTTTATACAGAATAAAATTAATCTTGTTTGAAAATCAGAATTGTGACATATTTCTGAAGGTAATCATTCTTGAAGGCTAGGCATCTCACAAGAAATTAGTAATAGTTAAGTAAAGTCACAATAGATGCAGCATAGATACCAGCCATTGAGACAGAGTAGAGATGAAATTTAGAAACAGATTCAAATGATATCCTGTACTCTCAGTCATTGAACTTAAAGTGTGTGAACAGTTAAGTTAGCCATGAAGGATTGGAAGCACTCATTTAGAGAAGGAAATTTGTGCCGCTCAGAATGGTACAAAACCTCCCCTCATATTGAGCTCTAAATCCAAGCAGGACCTTGAGAAAGACTGGAAAGAAATGTGCAGCAGTCTTTGGGGGCAGTCTGGGTGTTCCTGCACTCACTAGTTCTTGCCAGAGGGAAAAGAGAAGACCAAAGTATTGCGAGAATGACTGTTCTTGCAGTAGCCCTGGCCTCCTGGGAATTGGGAAGTGCCATAAATCTCAAGAGTGGGACTGTTTGTGCAAATTTCCCAGCCCACATTTCAGACTCCAGAGGTTCAGATGCATTTTTTTTAATGTTTCAGAAAAACAAGCACGCTTTGGGACACACCTTTCAACCAGACTCAAACCCCACATCTTGGTGATTTATCCATCCTTCCAGCTACCAAGAATGCTACCTATTTGTAACAGGCTCATCTGCATTCTTAAAAACTGCCCTTATTTTGGCAGATAAGCCAGTCAACTGTGGAAACAGTGATGGTCTCTTAGATTTCTTTTTGGAAAGTGTCTTAAATTTATGGTGGGAATTACTCATGACAGCTGCATTCTTTCCATTGGGTTTAGACCACCATTTGGTCTAATCACTCCTAATTGTGTGTCTATTGTAGTCCACACTTCTTCAAAAAGTAAAAGAGTGAAAAGACTTTTGAAAATCCACTAAAGCAATAACCGGTGATTCGTGTCAATGGTAAACACTATTTTGAAACTTAAGAAGGTCAGCTGATGATGAACAAAATCCACATTTGGATGAATGTGGGTTTCTTCAGAGATTTTTTCACCACTGCCGTTAATGCTAGTCTGATTTTTTTTTATGTAAAATGACTTAGTTTCATCGTGTTCCCAAAATATTTTTAGCATAACAAGCAGAATTCCTGTCAGCACTCATAGTCATGGTATTTTCTTGAAAGAAGTACCTCTCAAAGTAATTTTCCTCCAAACGTCACCAAAGTACAACATAGATACCTTGAAGACGTTGCTCATTTAAAAATCATAAGAGGTCTAATTATGTTTCCAAAATAAGTAGTTTCCAATCCAGTAAGGATAATGTGGTCATGAAAAGGATGTCCAAATCCACCAATTTACATTGGTTTGGTTTGGCAGAACTTTTAAAGTTCTTGGAGCAAAAAAGAGGATGGCACGTGAATCATTGCAATGTGGGGAATATTCCCAGGACTTGGGGCTTGCCATTCTGTGAACCATTCAGGGGAAAGCTAATCAACTTCAAGACTGCCCCTATATAATTTATAACTGCTAAAATTCACTGATATGTTCCAGATTATTTTGCAAAATGTAATACACTCCTTTTTAATATGTACTTTGTCATTTTCACTCTATTGATGTAATTTAAAAAGTATGATAGCAGGGGAGCATGAGCCATTTAAAGCAGGAGCCACTAATGTCAGAGATTGTTATCCTTTGCAAGATAAATAGCATGGATATCTCTGAGTCTGTAGGGCTTGGAAGTTGTGTCAAGTTAGACTTAAATTGCATCCAATATGGTTTGCTTTACTCCATTTTACTTTCTGGTTTTTATGTTAAGCCACAAAGCAGTTTCTCTGCTGTGACTTAGTTCTGTGACCACAGTGGTGGCACTGGTCTGAGTTACCCTTCCTGTCTTCATTCCCAGCCCTCCCTCCTTTTATACCCAAAGAAAATTGGGTTATTAATTTAGGATGAGGCTGCCTTGTTTAAATAGTATAGTGCTTTTCAATTTCATACATAATATATCTAACATACTGTTCTTTCAAATGTTTTTGATTACTGAACTTAAAAAAAATAACTAAAAAGTAAAACAAACTTCTACTGAAATTTATGGAAAATCAAGGAGGTACTTCTTATGTTATAAATTTAAATTTATACTGAAGAATTTCAGTAATTGAAATTTAGTTTATAACTATAGACAACATATGCATTTCAATAACATAAAATAATATAGAAAAGGAAGAGTCCTAAGTTCAAATTAGAAATGCACTTATTTTGTATCTCCTATGAAGGAAGATGAATATTAAGGTGAGGTTTAAAAAGGGTCCTATTTACAAATAAGAATATGTTGGAATTCAAGTAATTGTATTTACTAATAACCTCTGCTGAGGGTCCAATTAATTAAGAAAACAAAAATTATTTATAAAAATATGTATAGTATTTTTTTTTCATTTTTTATTGTAGATGTTGACATCTTATCTTTAAGCATTACTTTAAGTAGGGCTAATTAGACTAATTCTTTAGAAAACAGGATTCTCATTTGGAGAATGTAGATCTACATATTCTACTGATGTTTTTATTTTCTAAAATATTCTGTTACTCAAATTCCTTCAGAGTAACTGATAATTCATGGAAAAAAATCAAGACCACTTTCTTTTGGCCAAACTTTGTTTGTATTGGCAAGCCAGATGACAGTATTCACTGTTTGTGGTTCTGCATGGCTCTTGACTACTTCCAAATCCAAAACCATTACCAAAGTCACTGAACTTGCCATCATGACCATTTTTCTATAGACAATATGGAGCCTCTAAAGGTGATTTTAGGGAATTCCAAAATATTTTCCTTAACGGCTACATGTTCAGACAAATCAAGCATACTCCCAACGGGGAAAACTTTGAAAGGGACACACTTACTTGAATGCTAAGTTTTAATATTTTAAGAATATATTACATTATTTAACATTTATATTTAAAACTAAGTACCAAATACTACCTAATGACAAAGCAAGAAAGAAATTGTTTATAAACTACAAAGTTCTGAGTCATTGTGCATAAACTGAAGACCAACATGGTTCTATACCAAAAGTAAGAATCAAATATTATAAAAATTTTAATTAGGATAATTGTCACATTTAAGTTGTCAAATGTACAGTATACTTAAAAGCAACCATACTGGAGTACCTTTGATTAATGGAGCTATTTTGTGCACCAGGAAAGAAGAATGTATTGATTTTTATTAATGGATATATCTTAGACACTTTCAATACACACAACTAGTTGTCCAAACTTATTCTAATTCCTTACATATTCATAGGTCTCAGGAAAGGACAAATTTGATAACTTATTATTAGATTGTTCTAGAATTACAAAAATCACACCAATTAGTCCGGCTGGTGTTGCTCAGTGGTTGAGCATCGACCTATGAACCAGGAGATCATGGTTTGATTCCCAGTCAGGGCACATGCCCAGGGTGTGGCTCAATCCCCAGTATGGAACATGCAAGAGAAACAGCCAATCAATGGTTGTCTCTTATCATTGATGTTTCTATCTCTCTGTCCTTCTCCCTTCCTCTTTGAAATCAATAAAAATACAGTTTTAAAATCACACCAATTAATACATTTGCTACTAGCTATTCAATCTTAATGACATTATCCCAAGTTATTGCATACTTTATTATATGGAAGGGTAAGAACCATTGGAGGATGATTAGGTGGGGCACAAGAACATTTAGGGCAGTGAACATACTTTGTGTGATCCTATCATGGTGGATACATGTCATTATGCATCTGTTCTAAACCGAAGAATGTATAGCAAAATTGAATCCTAATGGAAACAGAGGACTTTGAATGTTTATGATGTATCATTGTAGGACCACCAGTTGTAGTAAGTGTGCTACTCTGGTGAAAGAATGATGATTTTGGGAGAGGCTATGCTTGTGTGGGGACAGAGGAAACCTCTGTACCTCCCTGTCGATGTTGCTATAAACCTAAAACTGCCCTAAAAAGGTAAAGTCTTAAAAAATGATGAGTGATTAAAAAGTAATAATACTAACTAAAATAAAAATAATGAATATTTTTTGTTTTGAATTATGCTGTTAATACCAGTATTACATGTCATGTGATTTTACTCTAACCTACTGATGAAATACTTTGTACAATGCCATACATTTCCTACAATAAATTTTATATAAACAGCCATGTTAAATTAATAAAGAAGCTCATTTTATGTCAGCCGAGCTTTACAGAGCTTTTCTTCTGCTACACTATCACAATAATTTCTACCAATGCATTTAATACTTACGATAGCGGATTACAATGTTCAACCATGGTGCTGTGCCAACTTAGAGAAACTGCTGAGCCCGTGACCTCTGCATTGCTGGCACTCTCACCCAGGCCTCTCCAAGGGCACGGGCACATCAGGGAATATGTACTCTTGGCATTAAAAGTACATTATGAACATTTTTAGGGATAATGATAGTGTTTCTCTTTTAATTTTCCTGTTTCTTCATCATTTCGATGACCTGGTGTTGGAAATCACTAGATGCTGTAATAGATGTGTGGAAAACAAGGGGTTGGTCATCTAGAGCCACTGCCAGCATATGTTATTTTGAATTATAGATGACCAATTTTAAAATAATCTGGAACAAGTTTTACCATTTTGTCAAGGATTCATTTTAATTTTTTTCTCCCATAACAGAGCACCCCATTACCTGTAATGCACTAGAAATGTCAAACTGAGTATACATCTGGAATAGAAATTTTATACTGCAGTTTGAAATAACCAGTTCAATACATGCCATGCTGTTGTGGCACTAAAAAACGAGAATGGACTAGAACAGGATAGGACAGGACAGGGTAAGGTAGGATAGGGTAGGATAGGATAGGATAGGATAGGATAGGATAGGATAGGATAGGATAGGATAGGATAGAAACTGGAGGGAGGGGAGAGAGAGTGATAAGAGAAAAGGGGAGACAAGGAGAGGAAAGGAGAGAGAGTAGGGGAAAGGAAGGATGGAATGGAGGGAGGGAGGGAGAGAGGGAGGGAGGGAGGGAGGGGAAAAACTAAGACTTCACAAAAACCTTGGGTTATTCTATCTTTCCAACAAAGGGCAATAATACATGAAGGTTCTTATTCCCGCCCCCCCCCCTTCAATTTTATGCCTGTGCCTATATTTTCCTTGGGAATGAATCTGAGCTATACTGTGAAATCCCATGCTGCCTACTGCTCTTTTATGCTAGACTCAAGTTTGTTGATCATTAACTGTCACTGAAGTTCATGATTAGTCTTTTGGGATTAAAATACTGAAGATTGCTTGGTGTAGGACACAGAAATATGTTTGTGAGGAAGGTATTTGATTTACTACTGCCTTTCTTCCCATACTTATTGTTCTTTTCTTTTGTTATTTCAGTTTTCATATCAGCAAATATAAAGCATGCTTTTTTTATTTTCAGGTCTAGATGTTGATGGAATATATCGAGTTAGTGGCAATCTGGCAACAATACAGAAACTAAGATTTATTGTCAACCAAGGTAAGTGATTTCTTCACTTCAGAGATTTTTTTAGTAGTTTCATCTCTACCAATATTTCTGATTCTGTGCTGTAGGCATTGTGAATGTATAATGATAAAAGTGTTGAAGAAAGAAAAAGAACGTTAAAAGAGTAAACAATTATTACCAGAGAAGCAAAAGATACTTTATATGAAATTAAATAGAATAGAGGGACCAACTAATAGTTTATGTGAAATAAATAATGAGAGGGATATGGCAAACTAAAAATGGAGAAGAGGCCCAGCTGGTGTGGCTAAGTGGTTGAGCATTAACCTATGACCCAGGTTATGGTTCAATTCCCAGTCAGGACACATGCCCTGGTTGCGGGCTTGATTCCTAGTAGGGGGGCATGTAGGAAGCAGCCAATCAATGATGCCCTGTCATCATTGATGTTTCTATCTCTCTCTTCCTCTCTGAAATCAATAAAAATATATATTAAAAATAATGGAGAAGAGAATAATAAAAGAATAAAAGCAAGAAAAAATAACCTAACATCTAAAAGTGTTACTGGCATATAACAGACACTTGATAAATGTTGATTAAATAAATGAATGACTGAATGATAGAAAACATAAGAGTCAAAATCATAGATGTTAGAAAAATATATATCCATGAGTAAAGGGATTAAAAATTAGGAAATGCATATGCCCTTAAAGTATTACAAATGAAGCAATAATGTGATATAATTACACAGCTATTAAAATATCTAAAATCTGAAACACTGACAACTCCAAATGCTGGCAAGTATGGGAGCAACAAGAACTCACATTCACTGCTGGGGAAATACAAAATGGTACAGACACTTTGAAAGATAGTTTGGCAGTTTCTTATGAAAATAAACATATTGTATTATGTTTGCATGTGGTATGGATATTCTTACCATCAGACACAGCAATTGCACTCTTTGGTATTTACCCAAATGAGTACAATATGTCCACACAAAAACTTGCACACACATTTTTGAAGCAGCTTTATTTGTGATTGGTAAAATTTGAAAGCAACCAAGATGACCACCAATCCGTGAGTCGATAAACAAACCATGGCATATCCATATAATGGAATATTATTCAGTGATAAAAAGAAATAAGCTATCACACCATAAAAAGACTTGGAAGAACCATAAATACATATTGCTAAGGAAAGGAACTGGTCTGAAAAGGAGACGTACTAAGTTATTCCAACTGTATGACAATCTAGAAAAGGCAAAGTTATGCACAATAGCAGTTCAGAGGCTGCAAAAGACTGGGGTGTTGGAGTGGGGGAGAAGGGATGAATAGGTGAACACAGGGGCCTTGAAACTATTCTGTTTTCATATTGGAATGGTGAATACATTACATTGTGTTTGTCAATACGTATATAATGCTCAACACAAAGAGTGAAATTAATGTAAACTGTGGACTTCAGTTAATAATAAAGTATCAATATTGACTCGTCAATTGTAACAAATGTACCACACTAATGCAAGATGTTCATAATACAGAAAACCAGGATATTTTCTGTATCAAGCTGCTGTATTACTTACTGTCTTTGCATACTCTCTTTCCTCTATGTTCAATATCCTCATGTTTTCTTTTCTACCCCACATATACAAGCTTCCTACCTGGAAAATTATTCCTTATTTTTCAAGGCCAAATTATAAATAATTTCCTCCTGGGTTCCTATTTCACTGGGCAGTTGAATTTACTGTAGTACATACTCATGTCACTTCTAAAATTTCATTTCCTACAAGACCCAGAGATATAATGCCATCTTTTGGAGAAAATGTTATAAAATGTACGCAGTGATTATGTTTTACAAGCGCTAAAATCTGAAAGTCTTGGATTGAAAAAATAGGATATTGGTTGAAATATCTGCCCCTTACACAAATCTTAATACACCTAATAAGGTAAGACCTGACTCACCCTTGAGTCTTCCTCGATTAACCAGTCGTAGCCAAGGGTCTCCACAGAGGAAATTCTTAATTAATATTTATTGAATTACATGTGTGTGTTGCACATAGAAATTGTATTACTGAGAATCATAAAACTCTCCAGCAGTTCAATTCGGGTTGAATCACCCTTTTAAGTGTTGACTGCAGTGCTTTTGACCAGTGACCACATGACTCATTTCTGAGAATCTTCACAGCTCTCGCTCGCTCACTAATGTGCTCCTTTGCCTTTCACAATTACTCTCCTTCTTGGGGGGAAATAGAACTAGATTTTACCTCAGTTGCTCACATTGTCCCCATTAGACTGACCCAAAGCACCCCTTCTTTGGGTAAAACTTAGATAAAATAGCCCAGGCCTTATTTTCATTTCTGTTTATAACCAGCTAAAATTGCTTTTGCAATATATTTCAGACTGAAACCATATCCTGATTGGAATTCTAGACAGCTGGGCAACACATTTCTTCTACAAAGAAGAAATCTCAAAACAGAAGCCATGGTAGAAACAAACACTAGTTGCATTTCCTGCCTTAAAAAAAAATTATGCTCAGCAGTTTGAAAAGGCAAGAAAAAAAAATCTGCAGTGAACATATAAAATCTGTCCATCTTGTCTTTTGCAATCCAAACTTTAGCGTCCTTTGAGGCTGTGTAACTGCTCATGTTTCCATAAGAGTTGACAACGTAAAGCTGGACAGAGGCCTGGGTTGGTATCTGGTAGCACAGAATTGTCAGTAAACTGTCTTCCTGGTTTATAGCACTGTCAGAATGCAACACACTCAACACAAATTATTTCACATTAGGACCTTTGATACTGGTGGTTGTGTCCAAGTTGTGTTGTGGAGTTTTTTGAATTAGATGATAAAAGAAATGCATATACCAGCCTCTCTCAAGTTTTGCCAATCAGATTATCCTTTGAATGAAATTTTTGGAGTGGACCCATAACCTTGGTACAAACAACATACCTTCCCCTCCATCTGTATGCAACCTGGGCTCTGACAGCAGAGCTGACTTAGAAGAGAATCAGTGCTAGGGTACAAAGAGGTGGATGTGTACATCATGGCCTCCCGTGTGTGTGTGTGTGTGTGTGTGTGTGTGTGTGTGTGTGTGTGTGAAATGAAGTGTCAATGTGGTGATAATTCCATAAAAAGCATAAAGCGATATGTGAATGCAATGCATTCTTTTCTGTATTCAGAGATGGAACATGAATAATTTTGGCATGCTCTCTTTGTTTTAACACCTTTCATCTCCTCCATGTTCATAGTACAATGTTTCCTTTTTAGAAGGTCTAAATATACATGTTTAAAATGAACAGGCCTTATCCACCATTAGGCCAGACAAATGAAAACTGATTTGGGGGGTTTTCAAGAACAGTTCAGTTGCAATTTATGTATTTCACTAACTTTCTTGAATGCTATAATCATCAGCAATTCTAAATTCACCAGTTGAATGATTCAATTTGTTTTGGTTTTCTGTTTGACTCACTAAATCGGTAGGAATTGTATGCCCTTATTATACTTCCAGATCAGATGGCATACAAGTTAAATTCAAAGTGATCACTTGTAAAAGGCATTTCCTAATTTTAACTGGTAATGGTAATAATAATAGTTATTCTAAAAGTAGCTAACATTTTCCTAATTTATTATGTGGCAGGCACTGTACCAAGTGCTTTACGTATACAATTTAATTGAATCCTTTCTACCATCCCATAGAATAGGTACTATGATTGTTCCCATTTTAAAGATGCGGAAACTGAGGTTCAGTAGTGTTAAATAACATCCTTAGATCATACAGCAAGTGAGGGAGCCAGATCCCAAGTCTCTGACTCAGAGCCTATGCTGAGGACCACTGCCATCATTCAGCATTTTTCCTTCTTTAGCTATTGATTACTGCCTTATAAAAGCAGAGATCGGTCTTTCTGTGCTACACACATTTATAAGTAACTTCCTGTTTACACCTACTTTCTGGCTAGTAAGTGACAAGTGTTGTCATAAGAGTTTGGCTGAAACTGTTCATGAAAGAGAGATGCTAGGAAAAGACCAAGCATTGTTAATGAATAAGCCTGACACTGCTGTTCTCTGATGGGGCTCTATAAAGCCATCTACCTTTGCCAAGAAACTGCTTTAACACGATAGTCTGTTGCAGCCTTCAGAAAAGGCATCAGGATTCCCAATTTACGGGGCTGTCGTTGCATTAGCCATCAGTGCTCTGCCCTGTTTGGTGTATTTGGTGACAGCCGTCAGTGACATTCTGCTGATGCAACTCTCTCGCTCTGTGAGGGCACCCCCAAAGAACGCTTGTCCAGGACCTTAGATGTCAGCTTGTCATCAGCCTGTGACACTGAGTTGATTCTTCAGGATGATCTGTGACCTGATGCTTTCCTGTGTGAGGGTACAAGGACGGGCTTCAACATGAAGGATGCCTTGTAACTGCCCTGAGAACTTTTGTCAGTGGGTCTTGGAAATCCCACCCGGCTGAATTCCCCTCCTCCTCACATCAACACTCTGGTTCGAGCTGCACATCTAGGCTTTTTACCCCAACCCTAAATTCAGTTTGGACTCTCTGTGGCATTACTTAAACATTCTCTTTCACCTTGTAAAACGGGGAGAAGATAAACCAGCATCCTTTTCAGAAAACATTAGCTATGAAGCTCCTCAGGCCCATGAGCCAATGGGAGAACCATTAGCAGGCATGAAGGGCAGAGTGGGAATTTTCTAGACGGGAGGTGCTTAGTAAATAGTAATAAATATTCCCTCTAATCATTTCTCAGAAGGGGAGAAATTGCTTCTTATCAGGATTGTAGACATGTTTCCATATATTAAAAAAAAAGGGTTCTAGGAACACTCTCCTCTACTTTTCACACCAGGAGGAACAAAGCATCTGGATGTCATAGATCTCTCTACATGGCCAAGAATCTTAATTGGGTGTGTGGGTGTGTGTATGTGTGTATGTGCATATGATTGTGTGTGTTTTCAATGGAAGAGGGTTTTTTTTCCATTAATTTTCAGTCTTGCACTTTGCATATTTTTAATTCACCCAGATCTTATTGGCATACTAGTCCACATTAAATATTGGCTTAAAGAGATGAATTTGCTTATTTAGGACATGCTTAGAATAAGTTGCATTAAAATAAACTATTATAGAAACAACTTTGTATTAACAACTATATCTAAACTACTTTTATTTAGATTTATGCCACAAAGCAAAGCATTAACTTTTGTAGCTATCCCTATGCTTTTCATATTATTGAAAATTGAATAAAGAGGAAAGAAAAAATGTGAACAATTGGCAGTTTCATCATGAAATAAGTGAGTGGATGAAAGATAAAAATTTATTTATAAAGATTTGGAAAAGGATTTCAAAACTTCTAGTTCTGTTCTTATAAAATAGCCCTCGTATCAAATCCAGTCATTTTTCCATTAAATGTGTTCATATAGCCCTCTTATTATTTTAAAACGAGGTGTTTCCTTAAGCCTACTTCCATCTCACCATCAACCACAGCAGCAACAAAACAAACTGCATTTCCTCTTTATCCCATTCTGTGGGGCGGTTTTTTGGTAAGTCAAATCATGGATATTGCACCTTTCTGGCTGCCGTGTGACGAGATTATCTTTTAACAATGATTTATTTTTCCCATTAAAGCTAAAAAGATCACTTGATCATAAAAGAGCCCGACTTTAACATCGTTCTAGGCTTTGGAAACTTTCTTAGACCTCATTTTTCAGCTACATCGAGTCAGGGAGCTCAAATAC
Organism: Myotis daubentonii; assembly: GCF_963259705.1. Lineage (NCBI taxonomy): Eukaryota > Metazoa > Chordata > Mammalia > Chiroptera > Vespertilionidae > Myotis > Myotis daubentonii. The sequence continues at coordinate 70,054,125 of NC_081846.1, read as the reverse complement.
TACTGATGGCAAAACTTGTATTGCTTTCTAGCTTCTTAAGGAAATGTATTGTCATTAGTAAGTAATGCTGAACACAGAGCTCAAACAAATAAGCTTTTCCCATTCATACATATTTATATAGTTTTTAGTTTCTACTTAATATCCTAATAATAACTTCGTGAATATTTCTAGTCTCCAGAGTACACAAATTCTGGTTGCCTATTTAAACCAAAATTATAACATATGTTTATTATAAATTGTATTTTGTAATTTATTACATACCAAGCAATAGGCCTGACCTAATGCTGTGGTGAACAATTAAAGGCAGAGACCATCTAGTGGGAAGAAAGCACAGGGTAAGAACCAATGGAACTGCCTCTTTAGCTCAATTCTGACCTATTTGTGATTATACTAGACACTACTTTAACAACCCCTTTGAATCGCAGACTCTTCATTTCCAAAATGGGAATGATAATGAAAATGTGAGGACTTTAAAAATTCTGAGTCAACCCAGTGATTTAAATTAATATTTAGTAAAATCAGATTAGTATTACTTACTTTTCTCAATATAAACATGATACTTAATATTAATAATCAAATATGGTTTCTGACTTCCACATGACTGAATTTTCTTTGATGATATTAAGATTCTTTTTTAGGATGAAAAACCAACTACAGGAAAGCTTTGGAGACTCTCTGTTATCCAGTGATTCATCTCATTACTAGCCAAACTCATAGGACTTCTGGATTCCTGGCCCCCAAAAAGAAATTTAGTTTTATGTTGTCAATAGGCTTTTGGGGGATTCCATATTCCAAAAGAATAGCCCCATGATCATTGAAGAGAGCGAATGAAATCCACGGAAATTTTAAGCCCTAGTTAGTTGTGGCTTTTCCGTGTAGATTTGGCCAGAAGTTAAATAAGCCAGAGTTATGCAATTGATTGATTTTTATAACTTTCCTTGGGGATTGACAGTTGAAGGAAAGTTATAAAAATCCATCATCATCATCCATCAGGATTAATGAGTAGTTACTAAAAACTGTGGGATAACATAACACACCAAACTTACTTCTGCTCTATGTTCTATACAGCACTAGCTCCCAACCCCGACTACATTTCAGAATTGTATTGGTTATCTACTGCTGCATAACAATGTAATCACTGACTTAAATGCTTATAGAGACACACTTATTATCTCCCAGTTTTTCTGGGTCAGAAGTCTGGGAATGGGTTGGCTGAATTCTCTATAAGGCTACAATCGAGGTGTTGGTCAAGGGTGGGTTCTCATCTGGAGGCTCGACGGGGGACATGCTCACATGATTGTTGACAGGATTTAGTTCCTTGTGGGTTGTTGAGCTTAAGGGCTCCACATTACTAGCTATTGGCTAAAGGCCTTGTGGACTTCTCCATAGGCTCTCACAGCATGCCAACTGGCTTCATCAAGACCGCAAGGAAGTTAAACTAGTAGCTAAAGCAGAAGTTATCATCTTGTGTAACCCATCATCTTTGGTTCATTCTGATGGTTAGAAGCAAGTCTCAGTTCCTTGCCATTCCCAAGGGGAGGAAATTACACAAAGCATAAACCCAAGGAGGAGGGAATAATCGAGGTCATCTTAAAGTCTGTCTGCCACAAGAATTAAGTGGTGGAGCTTTTCAAAAATAAAGATTTTTTGGGGGGGAAAGGGATTTTGGAGCCCAGTCATAGAAACTCTGATGTAAGAAGTCTGGGGTTGGAACTATAAGCATGCATTTTAAAAGAAAAACTCCCTAGTTGAGTCACATGCACAGCCCGGTTTGGGAAACCCTGAATAATAAATAGCTAGTTTTATTCTGGCTATCTAGTGGACACATGACTGACAAGCCATGAGGCATATGAAATCTTTGTTTGATGAAAGCAGAAATAGATTATGAACCTTTTTTATTAACCAGTTTTCTAGTGATGCAAGGTTTTTTTGTTTGTTTGTTTTGTTTTACTATTGATTAATGTAGTAATGTTCCCTAATTTTTATAAACTGCAAGTCATGATTTCGTGTATAAGTAAAAATGCCATGGATGTAACATGTATCATTAGTATGATTAAAGTTACTGACATATTTTTCAAAGCTGCAGCCCTTTTTCAATGTTGTAGATTCTGGAATAAATGAAAAGGAAAGGTGTTTTGCCTAAGTATTTCCTAGCAAAACTAAGAAGTAAATATTTTAAAATGTAACAGAGTAATACTGATGCTCCTGATAGCTAGCATTTAATTTAGAATCTACTACATGGCAGGTATGCAACTTTAGGATTATCTCTAACCCTCATGAAAGTTTGCAAGTTAGATACACTTTATTATTCACATTATTCACACAAGAAAACCATGGCTCAGAAAGATTAAGTAACTTTTCTGAGACCACAAAATTAATATGTTCTGAAGCCAGACAGTGAACTCATTTTAAATTTACTCTAAAGAATATATTGCTGGTTGCTGGATTCAATTTACTATGAGGGAGGAGGTAGAGAGACATTTTCTTCTTTAACATCAAAGAATCAAAGGCACTTATTCTCCTTATAATACTATACTATAATACTATAATACTATAATACCAGTCTGTGTGACTCTTTTATAAGAGAAAACCCAATTTAAAAATGTCCTTTTAGTAAATAAACCCTAACTGCCCGTGACTTCATCAAAAAATAGGAAGTTTGGTTCCCCTTTGTATCCCCAACATAGGAAAGTGCCCAATACTCTGTGTGAACTAAATAAAAATTATTCTCGTGCAAAATAAAAGAACAATAAACTTCTAATAGCTAATAGTCTCCTTGGTAGATTGTGTTAGGTGCCATTTCTCGGTGTCTCATTATAAAATGTCAGGTTATAACATTATAAACATTACATTTTGTTTCAGACTCATAAATTACCACTTGATTTTAGTTTGAAGAATCATGGGACAGAAATGAAGAGTAGAGAATCCTGGATCCCCATTCTCTGCTTCTAGAAGACAAAGCTTGAGGGGAGATGACTTACTGCTCCTCAACAAAGTCTGGTATTAGCGATGGACATGTCGGCCATAATACTGGGAGGAGGGGCATAACCTGGCTTGTCACCTTGGCTCTCCAAATGTTGGGAATGACTAGGTAGAGAGAAAAGCAAAATTGGATAAATAGTTACAAAACTATATTGCTCTTATTAGCCCATGCCTTGAATTTTGAAAGAAGTATGCTTTTGTTTGTTTATGCATAGGAAGTCCCTGTTGCTGGTAATTACAGCTCTAGTGACTCACATATATTTATATAGCACCTCGTTTTCAAAATGTTCCATGTAGTTTCAAAGCATTTCCTAACAAAAGTGTGCTACGGGAAAAAAAAAAGTATTCTCATTACCTCAAAGCTGCTTCTCAAAAGTAAAAGCAATAATAGTGCCAGGTCAGGAAGGAATTTTTCAAGTTCCCATGCACACATTAAAAGTAAATGTCCAAGGTTGACAAATGTAGGGGCTGAAGCAATGCTCAAATGAAAATCTGAGTGGCTTTGCATCACACAAACTTTAAAACCCATTTTATTTTATGCCTTCACATTCATGGGCCCACTAGAGAAGGAGTGGCCGGTATCCAGTATCCTTATCAGCTCTCCTCCCCTCTGAGGGTCCCAGCACATCAGGAACTATATGGAACTGAGGGGTGAGCTCCATAAAATAAGCTTTTATGTCATTCATTCATTGACAGACACCTGAAAAGCTCATACTGTGTGCCAGGTGACATGCAGGATGTTAGAAATACAGCAGCAAATGCAACAAATGATATTCTCATTGATGTAGAGCTTCTATGTCGATGGCTATTCCAATCCAACAACCCAGAGAACTGGTGACTTAGTAAATGTAAATTAGTGAGAAAATACCAGCACCTGCAGTCCCACAGGTCCTTCTTTCTATCTCTCTTCTCAGCACCTACCTGTCTCTTGCATCTCATTATTTTTCAACCACCCTGACTAACTTTCTTTATCAGGCACATCAAGCTCATTGCCTCCCAGGCTTTGGCTTTTGCTCCTGTTTACCTGAAATGTGCTTCCTTCAGACCCTCACAAGACTCGTTCTCAACATGCATGTCACCTTAGCAAGGCTTTCCTTGACTAACACAGCTGAAATCTACCCACCCTACCTAACCAGCCACTCTCCATCCCGGTATCTTCTTTTCTTGTCTCAGAACACATGCTACCTGAAACTGCCTTGCTTCTTTATTTGTTGTTTCAGTGCCTGCTTCCCTCCCTACATTGGAGCCTCCATACGAACAAGACTTTGCTTGTTTTGTTCACCTAAATATCTTCCGTTCCTTTTGCGCATAATAGCCTTCAAATTAATATTTGTTGAAATATGAATGAATTTAATGAGTGAATTAATAAATAATGTTGGACCACCAGTGAGTATTAGGCCCTGATCAAATGTAATCTTTAGCTTTTAGGACCAGAAATAAATATAGCCCCAAGAAAGAAAATCTTTAGACTCTGAGAGTCTTTGTCCAGCTAGTCCAGTGAACCATATACCTTTTCCACCTCCACCTCCACCTCCACCTCCACCTCCACCTCCACCTCCACCTCCACCTCCACCACCACCTGAGGTCTCGATCTGACTGTGTAACATGGACCACATAGGGAAGACTTGGCAAAAAGAGGAGGCAGGTGTCAAGCTGGGAGATCAGAGCCAGCCCTAACTTTCTGATCCATTAGTTAAGAAAGATGACCCAAGCAATGGATGACTCCCAACCCAGGTGGCAGTAAGACCACAGTCAGGACTGTCACCTGCTGTGAATTTCCAGAATGTGATCTCTCTCAGTAATATTGCATACTGCCAAGGCCTTGCCAGCTCCATTTCAATCTGCCAAAGGACACCCCGGCTCAAACTGCAAGTGACTTACCTGGTCTTGCCATGGCTGAAATGTAATACAAACAGCAGAGTATGAGATGAATCAAGAGAAGAGGAAAATTAGTTTAAAGAATACAATAAGGCTTTAATTTTCCTAAAGAAAACCTCAAATGGGGAGTTAGTCAACCAAAAATATTTGTTGAAAAACTTCTATGAGTCAGGCTCTTTCTATGTACAGGGGAATCAGGATGCGATGAAGTGCTCATTTTAGTGTCAAGAGATAGATAACAAGCAAGAAAACAACATGCTTACAGGTCATGTAAAAATCGAGAACATCGTAGCATGATAGAGATGGGGATGAGAGGGACGGTTCTTAGATTGGATGATCTGAGGAGTCTCTTTGAATAGGAGCCATTTGAGTGGAGACCTGTCCTGATAGGAAGGAGATGTGAGGTGAGCGCAGAGCAGGCAGAGGGAAACTGGTCCCAGGAAAAGAAGGCCTGTGTGAGATTAGAAAGTCAGAGGTGGGCAAAGCCAGCCCAGCAAGGCCCTTGTGAATCAAGATAAGAAATTTTGTCTTTCATTCTAAGTCACTGTGGTGGAAGGGGATGGTAATCAGGAAATCATCTGATATTATTTTTTTAATCTTTCTGGTTTTTATGAGAATAATAAATTATAGATACCAAGAGTAGAAATAGGGGAACAGTTAGGAGGTTGTTACAGTAGTTCAGTCAAAATATAATAATGGTGACTGATTTGTATGAGATAAACTCCATATTCCAATTTGTCTAATTATCCGTGTGCTTTTTGAATCATTTTCTTCAGGCAATCAGGTGTAATGATAACACTGGCCCCAAAATTAGAAAATCTGGGTCAGTTTCCATGTCATCTCTTACTAACTGTGTTGTCTTGCCTGAGTCATATAACCTTCCCAGGGCAATTTTCTTTAAAGTAAGACTGTCTGTTCTCTTGGGATGAGTCAATCACATGAAATGATGAACCTATTACATCAGACAATGCTACAACATGTAGAACTGGAAGTTATATTGAAATGAGTCCCTCACAATCACCTGAATGGACACATTTATTATAATATAATGAGGTATATGGCCTTATACTGTAAAAAATACTTTATAAAGAGCTAATCTCATGTCCTCCTTGAATTATTTAAACATAACTCCAATTTTTAAATCCTGTACTGTCCACTTCAGCTACTCAATACATAATAATCTTATATTGTATATGTTGTCATATATCATTAGCAAAAATTATGTGGATATTTTATCTCCTCAACATGCTAAACACTTAAAAACAGAGCTCATATCTTTAAGTCTGTTTGTCCCACTGCACCTGGAATAATATCTTGTACTTGGTAGAATCTCTACACATTTTAATCAATTTCTGGATTAGGTCCAGGTTTGGGCCATTTCTTTCAAAAGGAGATGAGGCATTTTGCACATGCTAGGTAGAGATCAGCCTCAAAATGGGCTGTTTCACTGTCATTGCTGAGCTCCATTTCAGACACAATGGCAAGAGATGCATAAAATGTTAAGATTAGGTACTGCTGATTTTTATTATCTCATTTTTTTCCAAATAGCTTCCTAATTTCCTAAAATGAACACATATTTCTTTTGAAATAAGAAAAGAGATATATTTTGTTTAAAAGACTTAGAGAAATCTTCTTTAAGAGAATGGTATTTACTCCTTAGAACAGTGATGGCGAACCTTTTGAATTCGGCATGTCAGCATTTTGAAAAACCCTAACTTAACTCTGGTGCCGTGTCACATATAGAAATTTTTTGATATTTTCAACCATAGTAAAACAAAGGTTTATATTTTTAATATTTATTTTATATATTTAAATGCCATTTAACAAAGAAAAATCAACCAAAAAAATGAGTTCACATGTCACCTCTGACATGCATCATAGTTTCGCCATCACTGCCTTAGAATATGTCAAAAGCATGTCAGCACTTGAATTCTCTAAAGCACTTTTAAATGCTGTCTTACCGGATCTTTTTAAGAAAGCTGTCCACTTCACAGATGAACAGAATTCCCTATGAGGTTAAGTGAATTGCTGGAAGTGGCATTTGTCCATTTAGCTGGTAATTGAAGACTGTGTATGTCATAGTAATCTAGAGACATATGGGATTTGAAGCCTAGCTCTGGTCATCTAACGCCTGGTTTCCATTATGGAGGCTCTCTGGGCCAGCAGGGTGTCCAATAGTCTACTGACCATAATGTCTGTGAGAGTCTAAAAGGCCCATTGGAATAATTTTGCTTAAATAACAGCCTTTCCTGTTGATTCTCCATCTCTTCACTTTTTACATTTCTTCAGATTGTCTTTTTATGGCCTCCTCACACCCTTTTACATTTCTCTTTAGTAAGTGCTCTGCTCTCCCTTCCTGTTAATCCGTTCCTTTCATATTCTGGCAACCATAGTGGATGCACTCTTCTTTCTATGCTCAAGATGTTGGGATTCAATGTCCCATTAGCCATAGGGGCTGGAATATGTCTATATATTATTATTTGATTGGTTCCAATAGAGGGAACAACATATCTCTTTTTCTGAGCAAGAAACACACCACCGTTGGTTTTGCTAACTGATAAACTCACCTTCTTACAACAAATCTCATGATTCCTGAAATAAATCTCAATAGGAATTAGCTTCTTTTCCAATGTGTTCCCATAATATTTTGTGCCTGCATTTCAGCACTAGTTTTTGTCTATTTCATATCACGTCTCTTACTCTTTCCTTGACTGTTAGATGTTGAAGGACAAGATGTATTGCAAAGTTGCCTCTGGATTCCCCATTGTTCCCATCATGTGCCAAGGTCCTCAATAAAGTAGTTCCTGCCCAAACTTCTTATTTATGTTTGTCAAATACTCAGCCAGGAGAAGTGTGTGCCTTGGCATCAACATTACAATTTTATCCCCAGAGATCTACCTGACTTGAAACTAGAGGTCAATCATCAACCAAAAGATAGAGGGGCCAAGGGTGACTTTGGGGCCTTCAGGTCAACCTGACCTCATTCCTGATACCTACAAGATACTGAATCTTAATGAACCCCAATTTTCCCTATTTATACCTAAAGCATACATCTTCTTGATTCTTTCTCTACCTCTCCCTTTTCCCTTAGTCTCTACTAAATTTTATTATCCTCATCTCCCAAGAGTCTGCTCAGATTTTCCAAGGAGACAATGTGTTAATTTGAATAAACTACTTCAGGCTCTCTACTACTCCAAGGGGCCTCTGGTAATCAGGCCAATGTTGAGGCTATCAACTTACCACATATGGCATTTTCAACAAGTAATGTTGACTAACCTCATATCACACATTACTTAGACAACTATCAAGCTAGCCTTGCCAGAAATTTCCTTTTTATGACTCCACATGTGTACTCTTACTCCTGAATTAACATAAGCACTCCTGAATCCTAAAGCCAGGTGTAATTTCTGAGATCACTGGCCTCACTACTGATCCAGTTTCCTACGAATTCTTCCTAATGAAATTTTTAAAGGATACGAAGTACAACTAAATCACAAAAGGCCAGATAAAGAGCCATTTAAATAACTTTAATAGTGAAGGATACTAGATAAATAAATAAATTCAAATCTCCAAATTGCAAAAAAAATGGAAATTCAAAAATGGAAAAAAATACTTCTAGATGTTTTTATATCCATTTCCTAAATTATACCACCTGGTGTGTCTATAAAAGAGATAATATTCAGGTACTTTTCATCTCACTAGGATAGGAAAAGAAAATGTTAACTATAATGCAGCTTCCTTACCTAAAAGTCTGTAACTGGTATTAATGAACTTTTAAAATGCTAATTTTAATGCTTACCCTAACAGAAAGATGCCTTAAAGCAAAGCCTCTCATTTCTTATCTGCTAAAAGCAATGTGTTTGCCTTCCCTACAAAATAAAATGGTTGAATTAGAATTTTTGAAGGTTTAAAGTTTCAAGGACTTCTCTTGTTCACTGTTATTCTTCTAGAGAAAGGGAATTTCTAAAAATCACATCTTTTAATGGTTCCTCTTCTTGAGAATGGAAATGCTCCCAAATATGTTCCACTGTAGGAAAATCAAAAATAACATGTAAACTACAAATATGTTAGCCAATTGAGAATATTTATTAACTAAATAATTTAATAATAAAGAAAATGCCTACTTGATTAATTGTTACAGAGTAAAAATTACAATAAAACTGTCTTGATCAGTGCTTTGCAGAAGCACCATTACTGTCTGTGCAGTTGTTTAACAAGGATTTAATTGGAAAGATAAGTGAATGCACATTTAAAAGTATTGTTAATTTGCTTTATAATCACCCCATTCTTCACAGTATTGACAGCACAAGGCACAAACCCCTTTCTGTTTTACAAGTATTATTTTCCATATGTGCACAATAAATTCTGAAGCAGTAATTGGAAATTTTATGGGTTTCAACATACCTAGTGTAGTGGGTTTAGAGGTACATTCTTCCTTTATAAGAGGTAACCCAGTGCTAGTTGTAAAGGAGTAGCACGTCGGATTTATATATTCCCCCCATTTATTATAGATCATCAAATTTTTCTACTTCCAGAAAAAGTTGCATCTTTTATACTTTATTTCTAATAAAATCAAGAATGAGAGGAGGAAAATATGTCTGGATTATTTTCAATCTGTGACTATGTTATTTTGTTAAAAATAAACATAAACAGTGGAAGTTCTAACCAAGGATGATTTTTTAGGCGATATGGCCATACAGAAACGCCTTTTTCTAAAATAGTTGCCTGAATCTATTAAGGGATTCAAGAAAAGGAGCAAAGAGAATCTTCCATTCCAGATATCTACTGGTATAGCCATGAACACAGACATTCCCCTCACACTCACACACTCCCTAGAGCAGCGGTTCTCAACCTGTGGGGCGCGACCCCTTTGGGGGTCGAACGACCCTTTCATAGGGGGTCGCCTAAGACCATTGGAAAACACATATATAATTACATATTGTTTTTGTGATTAATCACTATGCTTTAATTATGTTTAATTTATAACAATAAAAATACATCCTGCATATCAGATATTTACATTACAATTCATAACACTAGCAAATTACAGTTATGAAGTGGCAACGAAAATAATTTTATGGTTGGGGGTCACCACAACATGAGGAACTGTATTAAAGGGTCGCGGCATTAGGAAGGTTGAGAACCACTGCCCTAGAGTTTGAAATCACCTGATCAAAATCCAGTCAGTGTGTTTTTCCAAGTATTGTGAGTGTAATGAATGCCTCAGATTTCTAAGACGTGGGAATCTTGCTGACCAGATTTCTATTGCCTAAGGCCCAGAGACCTGCTTTATTCTTGTTGATAGACTAATGCTATTTTAGAAGCAGGTCATTTGCTTAGTCCAGTGAGGAGAACCAATTAGGGTATGTTATTTATTTGCTAATTCTGAATGAGCCACAATACCCAGATTTTATATAAAAAAGAAAAAGAATGAAAATATGGGCCTTGTCTTGAAAATGGTGAACTATAATTGAACCAATTTCAATTGCAAGAATCGTTCCAATTGTATATTGTCTCCCTATAAATACAGGATGTCCACCTGATCCTGGAGAGAGGGGAGTCTCCCCAAAGGATCTCATGTCAGTAACACTAAATCCATGAAAGGAACATGCTTAATATCCCTCTCAGCCATGCCCCATCCTACTGGAATTGGTAGAAATACTTAAAAAAAATTTTTATTGATTTCAGAGAGGAAGGGAGAGGTAGAGAGAGATAGAAACATCAATGATGAGAGGAATCACTGATTGGCTGCCTCCTGCAAGCCCCCTACTGGGTATCGAGCCCGAAATCCAGGCAGGTGCCCCTGATTGGGATCAAAACCGGGACCCTTCAGTCTGCAGGCCAATGCTCTATGCACTGAGCCAAACTGGCTAGGGTGAAATATCTTTAACTTTGGCTAACTATAGGTATGTTTCTGTAGACAGCCAGAGTTTCACCTATAAAAGCTTATAAAATCTCTTAAGAAAATTTTTCATTAGAATTCTTTTCAGTATAAACCGTTTGTCCACTTGCTAAGACATATCACCTCATATATTGTCATGAAAAACATTGTTTTTATCTTCAGTTTGGCTATGCCTCTAAACCTCTAAACCTCTCATTTAAATTAGCTTTTTATGCTTACAGAGTAAAATAGATAGATGTTGAATTTCATATTTCTAGAGATTTGCCAATAAATGTTAATATCCACCCATTAATAACAACTCACCAATTACATGACTCCTCATTTCATTCCTTCACACACACACACACACACACACACACACAAATAATAATCTTTAAACTGTGTACATATGTGTACCTACATGTTCTCTCTTGTGTATTGTGAAAACCATATACAAACACATATATGTACACACTTTAAAGATCATTATTTCTTTTTCAAGTTTCTTCAGCAGAGACATGGATTTTAAAATTGTTTGTCTCGGGCGAAAGTGGCTTTGGGATGAGGACCTTTCACATGCCCCATTTCAGCTAGACAGAGCTGAGACCGGTGCAATAACACAATGTCCAGCTGTCCTTTAATTAACTGGAATGAGGAAAATGCAATGTTTTGATGAGAGAACGAGGCTTGTGTGCGGGATAATGGGAAGACTCTATGTTTCTGTGCCTTCCTGCATATGACGAGCCATGGGGTGCAGGAGAGCAATGAGGCTTTGTTATGCTCCAGTAGGGGGAGCTTTCTTTTCCCTACTGTACAAACAGCATGGTGCATGTGTTTCAACACGCCATCCTAAAATGCAGACTTTTCATTTTCATTTTGCAAGTGGGAAATTTCACTATGTGATGGGCACATTAGTCTTCTTAGCGACACATTTTGTGCAAACTCATTTGGGAAAGAATAGGAAATTTAGAATACTGCCTTCATATTTCTTCTGGAAATGTTAGCCTGAATCCATTATTTCCAAACCTGATGAGGATTACAGTTCATTTGTATTTCTCAGCAACCCATATTGTATTCTGCTTTGTGAAGTAAATAAGAGATGATACCGTTCTAATAGTGCCTGTATTTTGTTTTCCATATGAATAGTCTTATTTTGGGGGCAAGGGAGAAGAAAAAGGAAGCAGGGACTGAAGTACTTGATTTAGCTTTCTCTGGATGGAATGTGTTATTTTGACAAAAAATTATCTTATAAATAATCTACACTGGAGGCGGTGGAATATAAACTCACTTGGGTTACTGAATACATCCATATTCAAATGACAATATAAAAAGCACAGTTCAATAACACCCAAATCTATATCTCTTTTTAAACTATGTTTAAAATACTCATGGACTAACCTGATTTGATGGTAGTGTAGGTGGATGCTTATGTTCCAATAAAGGAAATTCTTCATATACAAAGTCATTTCCACCCATCCTTTTACTATGCCTGAAATGCCACAACTAGGAAATCAATTAATAAGGCAGGCAGGCAAATAATTTCACCTTTATGCTAAGTACAGTTGATTGTTAGTGGCTGATTAGATGTTTGTGTTAAGAAAGGATCCTAAATCAGAGAGCATGTTCTGCAATCCATTAGGGATGTATGGCAAAGGCATTATTTAAATTAAAAAAAATCCTCAATATGCATGCCACATATTTTTTTCTGGATTATAGTGAAAATACTTTGACCATTGGAAAGCAAAAATCCTGTGAGAGTTGCACATTAAGGAAATATCATGAACAAAAACTGTGCATCAGGCAGGATAGCATATAACCTAGCATACCTGCAAGGGAATACAGCAAAGAACAGGAAATTTTGGAAGAGTCTGGAGGTGGGAGGAGTATGTGATAAAGAATAAAGGATTCAGGAGAAGTCCTAGGAAGCTTAAGAGCAAAAAGGCAATGAGTTAGATGGAAAGACACATTTTACTTAACAATTTTACCAAGACTGGCTCATCTTTCCCCCAACTAAATTCCCCCATGGGTGTAAGGTAAGAGAGACCTGAAAAAATAGAGGAAACACACTGACTACATACACCAGATCTCAATATTCAATTTTCTCCTTTGAATAGGCTATCAGCCCATTCCTTATATCAGCTAATATATAGTCCCCTCACTGGGGGCTATAATGAAATGTTCACTTCCCCATTCATTGACATATTTGGTCATTCAATATATATGGGAATGCAGCAGCTGATAACTCAGCACTGTATGGAAACAGAATAGTGAATGAAAAGTACAAGTGAATCAAGACTTTTTTTTCTGTCAAGAGGCCTAAAACCAACCCGAATTTTCTTAAACAAACAAAAATAATTTTCCATATCACTGGAAAGTTCAGCATGATGAAATTCTTGAGGCTTAAAGAGCCTCCTCAGGACCTAGTTTCTCTGGGTCTCAGCTCTGCTCTCCTCCATGTTAGCTTCTTTTTCAGCTTTCACATGGTGGGGAAATGGCCAGAGTATCCCTGGGTCCCTGCTCCCAGTTCATCGGGAGCCTCCTTCCCCCTTGTCCCTGAATCAACCCCTCTGACCAAGGGACTGGGATGGGCTCATTGGCTTCAGAGAAGGTCACATGCTCCAGTCTTGAAGGTAGAGGTGGAGTCCCATAAAGGGCACATGAATGGGGACCAAGGAGGAAGATGCTCCCTAACTCAGTACAGTGTGTGTCCAGAAGATGCTTTCTACAGTAAATAAATGAGCTTTTATCGTTAAGACAATGAATGGCATGCTATGGAGATTAGAGTGTGAAAGAAATGTCGGGACTCATTTAAGCAATGCTCTTATTTTCCAGTGGTCCTCAAATAAGCTTAAAACTGTGTAGGTAAATAAATTTCACAGGGTTTGGGGACACCTTTTACACATGCAATAATTGCTTTGGGAGATGATATACACAAACTTCGCTGTGATTGTTAGGTTCAGGAAAGGGGTAATTGAGTTCCAGTTAAGTTGGTGAGCTTGCTCAGGCACAGCATGGGCCCTCACATCTCAGCATCCCATTAACATATAATCTTTGAAATGGTTTACGAGCAAAACTCACATGCTTTCAAGGTATTTTAGGCTACCAATATTGAAAAGAAAAGGAAAATTATCCTTGAAACCAAGGACACGATGGTATACAAGCATCTATGCCCCATGACATAAAATTACAACATAGAGAATGAATGGTGAGAGACTTAACTTTGGACAGGCGAAGGTCAATGTTGGGAGGGTCAGAAGAATGGTGTAAAACTATGTACCTGAGAGCCGGTTAGGGCCTGATAATGAATGCAACCCAGAAAAGAGTTCAACAGAGTGGTATTGAGACTTTTGGTGATTCCAGGGTGTCCAGAAATTCCCAGTGACTCTCTACACATAGGGGATGGTAGTTTTTTGGTTGATGTTTTGTGGCCATTGTTAGTGGCAGAAGATGGCTTTGTACAAGAAGAGATAACTGTTTTTGTTGTTTCAGAGACACATGACAAAACATTCAAATAGAATGCAAATAATTGCAAACTGCTATATCCAGCAGTTAAAAAATTGAATAAATAATTTAACTCTTACACATGGGTGATTCTTACTAAAAAACCTACAAATCAGAATCATTCTGTTTGAATCTATTTTATTTTGTTAATAGATGAGCTAATATGATAGGCATTTAATTGTATAATGTTATTATTAGCCACTTTCTTAGGCATACCATTCATTAACTTTAAATAGTTTTAATATTTACCATTTCATAATACATGCCACAAAGTTATTATTTTTCCAGCCAAACAGAAAATGTGCATTGATAGTAAATCTCTTTAAATTGCACTTTAAGAAACTCAGAATGCACAACCTATCCAATTTTATACAGTTTGATCAAAAAAATTCAAAATGCTACAGCCTAATAAGCCAAATGCTATAAGATGACAATGATGCCAAACCTGTATTGTGATTTTGTATTCAAATACAATGTATTGCATTATTAGAAATAATTGTATAATTTGAATATTTAAGATGTGATAGGAGGCATCTAAGTACATCAGCTTCTCAGGGATAGCTAAATCAGACGATGTAAAGTTGTAATTCATATGTTACTGAGCAGGAAACAAGCACAAGCTTGCTAGAAGAGGACTTGTGGCTGACTCAGATCATGGGCACCAACTCTTGGCATATCTGAATCTGTTTGAATTGGAGCTACCACAGTTTTCTCTCCTGGAGAAAACGCTGCCAGTATTTAGTTAGGGCACAGCGCTTCTAGTCTCTGTGTGGGTCCCTTTAATGCTTTGTATTCCATGGATATAGATTGTCCCCTTCATTCAAATCAGCATTCTCAGAAATGTGTGCTCATGATCAGGTGGGAACTGGGCCCGAAAGAATAAATGGAGTAACACTGATCCATCCCCATTTTCAGAAACACTGCTCCCAGGGCATGCCCCACATGGAGGAAATCAGCTCAATACTTTGTCAAGAGAGGCCAGTGTTAGAAGGCAACTTTCTAAAGAGAAGTTGAATCATTATCTGTTAACTAATATTTTGTGAGCAAAAAATTAAGGTTCTGAGTTTTTCCCATCCCTCCCCAACAGAGCTTTTCCTTCTGTTACCATCGCTGTACCATTTGTTTGGGCTTGGTTTATTAAAAAGAAATATTGCAGCCCTAACTAGTTTGGCTCAGTGGATATAGTGTCAGCCTGCGGACTCAAGGGTCCCAGGTTCGATTCCAGTCAAGGACATGTACCTCGGTTGCAGGCACATCCCCAATAGGGAGTGTGCAGGAGGCAGCTGATCGATGTTTCTCTCTCATCGATGTTTCTAACTCTCTATCACTCTCCCTTCCTCTCTGTAAAAAATCAATAAAATATATTAAAATAAAAATAAAAGAAGAAACACTGCGAGTTGAAGACAGGCTTTTTATTGCCATCTTGCCTAAATTTTCACTGCGCTGAATACAGGGCCAACAGAGTAGGACTAAGGTATATTCTAAAATTAGAGGAGAAACCATGTAATGTTTTTCTGTTTCATATTTATTTACAAGTGACTTAAAGGGCCAAAGATAGATAGGTAAAAGCCTTTGTCCCCGTGCAGAGTATTTAATATGTCAATTATTTCAGAGATTTGTGTTATCACAATTAAATAGAAAATGAAAAGGCAAAATTTTACTCAAGATCCTCTGTATTGGTTAGTACCAAAGCCAGATGAGTTTCTCCAGAGTTCTCCATGCTCTCCAGAAGCTGACCACCTTCAATTACTTTCACCCACACCCAACAGGAATCATCTGCTCCTGCAAGCAAATGTAATTATTATAGGCAGAAAATGGTATGCTTATTTCCACCTCGGAGACTTGCTGGTAACAACCAGAAGATTCCATGTTCTAGATCTGCTGTCTTCCTGAGACTCCATTACTTAGCCCATTTTTCAAAACAACTCAAGTTCTGAATTTCTTTGATGTATTTAGCTTATTTCCTTACTCTTTTACGTGTTGTTGTTTTATTTTACTGTATATTTTATAATAACTAATTTCTTGAAATAATAACTATTTTTTTAGCTTCTTGTATCACTACATATGTAAGCACATGATCCTAATTAATATATGTAGTTTTCTCTTTACATTGATTCATGTATTTATGCCTTGTCTCCTCAACAAACATGTGTAGATCTTCATGAATAGGATAATTTTTTAAGTAATTGAATCTATTTAAGGAAAAGGAGATGGGAGATGGAGATATTCAAAGGGAAGAGCTACACAGCACTGAACCAAAGGATATTGGGTCCATCATGGCAGCAAAAAATGTGCCTAAGACAGTGAAACAAGGAAGAGCATAGAAGAAGCAACAGGAGAGCCTAGGCTGGGCTGCTTTGGCTCACTGGGAAGTCAGAGAAAAGGGGGCCTTGAGACAGGGTCAGGGGTTAGCCCAGGATGAGCTGCTGCTGCCCATTGCTCCCCTGGTTGCAAGTCCCATGGGTTCCCTGAGAGAAAAAAAGGGGGAAAGGAATGGCTCTGGCTACTCCCCTTGGGGAGAGCATGCGCTGGGTCCTCTGTCCTGAGTGTATTTATCTGTCTTTTGCAGGCAGAAATCTTAGGGGAGCAGTCAGGAAAGTCTCAATAGAATATTCATCAGCTTTCCTGGTGTGCTCTTTCAGAGTCGTGGTCGCAACTAATTGGCTGGTGCCAGGGCAGGGGTCATTATTCAATGTAGCTGGTCCTGAACCAGCCATGGCCTCACTTGTCTGGTTTTGCTGCTTTTCTGGGCCTGGAGCTGAAATACAGCTGAGGCCTAGATGTTATCTTCAGGGAGGAAAAGGTCAGGGGTCTAAATCTCCTGACCAGTGATGTGAACTATCAGGGGTCCAAACCACATGACCACCGATATGCTAGGAGAGGATAGATTACCCGGGGGGCGAGGTTCTTGCTTTCCCAGTTTGACCCCTTGCCAGTCATTGGGAGCTTTCTGCCTGGTGAGTTTCTGTACCTGGCCCATCATCCATGCTCTGCTCATGTCTGTCTAACATTACCCGCTCAAGGATTTTTGGCACTGAATTCTTATTCTACATTTTTTACCCTCAAAATACCCGGAAAGAATAGTTCTGACATAATGAATGCTTAATAATGATGGTGATCAATAACTAATGTTTATTACCATGTGCTAGGCATTGTGTGTGCCCAGGGTTTGACCAGCATAACCTTACTTATCACCACAGTAATCCTTTCTCGCAGGTGCCAGTATCATTCCCTCTTCATATGGAGACTGAAAATGGTGAGAGAGGACTTTGACCAAGGGCATAGAGCTGGTAACCAGATTCAAACACAAATGAGCATAAACAGAATTCATGTTTTCAAGTATAATTGATCAATTAATTAGCTATACAAAAAGTCTACTGTTGCCGGCACCTCAACTTACAGACTCCAGTCAACAAATCAAAAGCCTTTCTATTAACAGGACACAACCTCCTGAGAACAGTTTAACAATATTTTGGGCCTTAAATGAATTATTACAAAAGAAGAAATGCATCTTATTCATAAATGAAATTACTGCCCCAATTCTAGAAATGGCACATTCTGGGTCCCCTGTCATCTTGTCCAACTTCACATTCTCAGAATCTGTGGAGAAGCACAGATCTCTTTTTGAGACAATCCCTTAAAACTTTCCAAGGATTGGCCTGATTGAGTGACTTGGTTGGAGATTAGTCCAGTACCCCAAAAAGTTGTGGGTTCAATTCCCACTGAGTTGATTGATGTCTCTCTCTCTCTCTCTCTCTCTCTCTCTCTCTCTCTCTCAATAAACATATCCTCAGGTGAGGATTTTTTCAAAAATATTTTCAAGGATTGGAGCCTCTCTCACAATCAGCTCATTGGTGGGGAGGGGATTTGAAGGGATGGGAACAGGGCCATTTCTTTGAAAGACATTAGATTAGAATAGATTACATATCTAAAGACTCTGGGAAGTGATAACTGCCATTTAGCATCCTTCCATTTTAAGTGTTTATGATGCCATGGAGTTCTTGCTTCAGCTCGCTGAGCACTCCCATTTGAGGCTAATATTGGACGTGATATAAGACGTGCATGTCCTTTACATTATGGGGCTGAATCTTACATCTATGTCTTTGACAACTGGTGTCCTGCAAGGCAGTGGCCAGTAAGAGGCATAATTGCACTAAATTGGAAACATGAGGCAAAGGGGTGCGTTTTTATTAGGGGGGCGGGAAGAAAATTTGAGGGTAGTGGGTTAGGAGAAATCATCCACAGATGCCGATCTCTGTTAGGGGATAGGATTTTTGAATTGTGGTAATGCCTGTTTCTGTGACAGTTCATCAAAAATTGAGGGCACCACATTTGAAAATTACCCATGGTTTCATATTCAAACTAGATGCAGACCTTGTGCCTTTGATTATTAGAATTATTCAACAGTGGGGCAATGAGGAGGGGCATTGGGAAATACCACCCCAGCTGATATTCTGTAAGAATCTCGTGACCAAAGCACAAGACTACAGTGCAAACTCCATCACTTTTTAAGCATTATCCAAACACACAGCAGCAACTGATGAGTGAGCCAGAATGACAATTTGGAAATTCATTTTTCTCCTTCAGAAATGTCTATGTGGGTGAGAGGGCAGTCAAAATGAAAGATGTAGAGCAAACTTTTCTCCGCTTTTATTAGCATTTTTAGACAATTTGTAGAAGGCACCTCAGCAAACGCCTCCAGGCTTCTCTCTTCCCCTCAAAACTCTTTCAAAGTAACATAAAATACATCTTGTATTAGCTTGCCCAGTGGGTGAGGAGGAGACGATACAATACTCAAAAACTTTTGACAGGCAACACCAGTTTGATACAGCTCCTTTAGCAAAAACTTAAGCTCAAAAGATGCCTTTTTTTAGTGGTCATTCTTTTTTATTATTATTGAATTTATTGGGTGAAATTGGTTCACAAAACCATACAGTTTTCAAGTGTACAATTCAACAAAACATCATCTCACTGTATCGTACGCCATCACCCAAAATCTCTTTCTCTCCCCATTTATCCCCCCTTTGCCCACCTCTACCTCCATCCCCCCTTTCCCTCAGTCTATCACCATATATATATATATATATATATATATATATATATATATAAATTTTTAAAAATCCCTTCACCTTCTTTTATCCAGCCCTCAACCTCCCTCCCCTCTGACAGCTTTTAGTCTGTTCCATGTAGCCATGCCTCTGTTTCTATTTTGTTCATTAGATTTCACATGTAAATGAGATCATATGGTATTTGTCTTTCTTTGACTGGCTTATTTCACTTAGAATAAAAATCTCCAGGTCCATCCATGCTGCCATGAAAGGTAAGATGTCCTTCTTTTGTACAGCCAAGTAACATTTCATTGTGCAAATGTATCACAGCTTTTTTATCCATTCATCTATTGATGAACACTGGGACTGCTTCCAAATCTTGACTATTGTAGATAACTCTACAATGAACAGAAGGGTGCATATATTCTTTCGAATTAGTGTTTCAGGCTTCGTCGGGATCACTGAGTCAAAAGGCAGTTCCATTTTTAATAATTTGAGGAAACTCCATACTGTTTTCCACGGTAGCTGTACCAGTCTGCATTCCCACCATCAGTGTACTAGGGTTCACTTTTCTCCACATCCCCACCAGCACTTGTTTGTTGATTTATTATGATAGCCACTCTGACAGGCATGAGATGATATCTCATTGTGGTTTTAATTTCCATCTCTCTGATGATTAGTGATGAGCATTTTTCATATGTCTCTTGACCATCTGTATGTCCTCTTTGGAGAAGTATCTATTCAGATCCTCTGCCCATTTTTTAATTGGGTTATTTGTCTTATTGGTGTTGTTGTATGAGTTCTTTGTATATTTTGGAAATTAACCTCTTATCAGGTGTATCACTGGCAAATATATTCTCCCATTCAGAAGGTTGACTTTTCATTTTGCAGATGGTTTCTTTTGCTATGCAAAAGCCTTTTAGTTTGATGTAGTCCCACATGTTCATTTTTTCTTTCATATCCCTTGCCAGAGGAGACCTATCAGCAAAAAATGTCTGAGATTTTACTGCCTATGTTTGATTTTATGGTTTCATGATTTTCATTTAAGATTTTTATCTATTTTGAGTATATTCTTGTATATGGTGTAAGTTGATAGTCTAGTTCCATTTTTTGCATGTATCTGTCCAATTTTCACAACAGCATTTGTTGAAGAGACTGTCTTTACCCCATTGTATGTTCTTGTCTCCTTTGTCAACTATTAGCTGACCATAAAGGCGTGGGTATATTTCTGGGCTCTCTTATTCTGTTCCCTTGATCTGTATGCCTGTTCTTATGCCAATACCATGTTGCTTTGATTACTATGGCCATGTAGTATAGTTTGATATCAGGCAGTGTGATACCTCCAACTGTAAATTAAACAATTAAATGCTCTAGTCAAAAGACATAAGGTAGTTGAATGGATAAGAAAACATGACCCATATATATGCTGTCTACCAGAGACCTACCTCAGAATAAAGGATACACACATACTAAAAGTGAAGGGATAGAAAAAAATATTTCATGCAAATGGAAATTTTTAAAAAAAGCTGGGGTAGCAATACTTATATCAGACAAAATAAACTTCAAAACAAAGGCCACAATAAGAGAAAAAGAAGGTCACTACATAATACTAAGGAGATCAATCCAAGAAAAGGATAAAACCTTTGTAAAGGTTCTATCCTTTACACCCCACACAGAGCACCTAAATATAAAAAAATGCACCCAACACAAAGCACCTAAATATAAAAAAAAATCTTGGTAGACAATAAGGGAGAGATCAATAGCAATACAGTCACAGCAGGTGATTTTAATACCCAACTAACATCAACGGATGGATCTTCTAGACAAAAAAAAAAAAATCAACAAGGCAACTGCAACCTTAAAAGATACACTGGATGAGATGGATTTAATGATATTTACAGAACATTTCACCCCAAAGCAGCAGAATATACATTCTTCTCAAGTGCACAAGGAGTAGTCCCAAAGATAGACTACATGTTAGGAAATAAAACAAGTCAATAAATTCAAGAAGATTGAAATCATATCAAGTATCTTCCCTGACTAAAATAGTATGAAATTAAAAATCAATTAAAATAAAAAAAATTGAAAAATGTTCAAACACATGGAGGCTAAATAACATGTTTATTAAACAATGAATGGGTTAACAATGAGATCAAGGAAGAAATCAAAAGTTACCTGGAGACAAATGAAAATGAATATACAAAACCCAAAATCTATGGGACATAGTGAAAGCAGTCCTAAGAGAAAAGTTCATAGCATCACTGTCCTACTTCAAGAAACAAGTAAAATGTCAAAGAATCTAACCATACATTCAAAAGAACTAGAAAAAGAACAACAAATAAAGCCCAGAGTAAGTAGAAGGAAGGAAATAAAAAAGAACATAGCAAAAATAAATGACATAGAGACTAACAAATACAATATAAAAGATCAATGAAACCAAGAGCTGGTTCTTTGAATAAATAAACAAGACTCATCAAGAAAAAAGAAAGAGAAAAATAAAATAAAAAAAGAGAGAGGACCCATATAAATAAAACCTGAAATGAAATAGAAGTCACACTGATGCCATAGAAATACAAAGGATTGTAAGAAAATACTATGAACAACTATGTGCCAAGTAATTGGACAACCTTGTCAAAATGGATAATTTCCTAGAAACATACAATCTTCCAAAACTGTATCAGGAAGAATCAGAAAATCTGAACAGATCAATTACAACAAATGAAATCAAAACAGTATTCAAAAAAACTCCCAGCAAACAAAAGTCCTGGACTGGATGGCTTCACATGTTAATTTCACCAAACATTCAAAGAAGAACTAACATCTACCCTTCTCATACTATTCCAAAAAATTCAAGAGGAGGGAAGACTTTCAAGCTCATTTTATGAGGCTAGCATTATACTAATTCAAAACCAGATAAATAACTACAAAGAAAGAAAAATATAGGCTGCTTTCTTTTCGTTCCACCAAACACTGACTGGGATTAAGTCCCCACTTTCTTTTCAGGGATAAGAGAAAACTCCAATGGAAGATGCGTGGAAAGGAAGAGGAGATGAGTGTGCATTGGCCATCTCTCCTGCAATAAAGCTGTTTCTTTCCTGGTCTCCAGTAAACTCTGCTGCACTTGTGATGTTGCCGAAGGGCACATTCGCACCATTGTAAAGAGACAGAACTTATATTGCAAGAGGGATTTGAAGAGAAGCGGACTGGTGATTCACATAGGAGCATGTCAAAGATTATTTAAGTGGCCAGTAATATAAACATCATGCTACTAACACTGAACAGTTTATCACATAAATATAATTGTCTTCTTTTAGAAGAATAATAAAAGCTTATTCCATATGTTACATATTATTTAAATTTGTTTCCACAAGATGTATTAGTCCCACAGAAGAAGCAATTCTTCCACCAGAGGAGGACAGCAGCAGTTTTATTATATTACACTGTCATTTGTTTAATTTGTTTGTTCCCAGTAGTAGTTTCACAGATTTTTATGAACTGTTACTTTTATAGAAAGTCAAGTTACTCCTGATGGATGTTGCTTGCGTTCATTTTAAAGAAATAGGTCAGAAGGTAGATGACATGGATTTACTTAACAGAATCACTTTAAACCAATGTTTCTGAATTCTCAGACACATAGAAAATTAATGTAGAAGTTAGGTTCTGTTAAGGATAATGCTAAGATTTTTGTCTGAATTTATTTAAACATGGAGATCAAGTTAAAGCTCAGACTGGAAGACTTGTTGTGAGCAAAGATAAAGTAGCAATTCTATAATATATTTAGAAGTAATTATGACTAAAAGTATTCTCTAGGGTTTTTTGGTTTGTTTTATTTCATTGGTTACTCTAAAATACTAATTTTATTTACTTATAGTTAAATGTCTAATACTAGCTTTTAAACATGTAAGAAGTTAGTGGTTAAGAAAATGAGGTTTTTTTTCTGTCATTTATCACAATTTCAATCTTATTTTTACCTGTATTGAGACTTTTCTAAGTAAATTTTAAATTTTAAAAATTGAAACATTTTAATTTGTATTTTTTATTAACTTATAGGTTAAATGAGAAAATGTCACCCAAGAGTCATCTCATTTTCTTAACCAGTAAAGGTGCATTCTTTTGAAGCCAGATATTTGGAAAGGAGTGTAATAAGAGTAAAGGTCCCAAAGAACTTGAATAAAGCTGGCCTGACAGGATAGATGCCAGGCAGGCAGAAAAGTCAGCCATAGATTTCGAGTCTTCTAGATATCAAACTATGTGAACATTCACAATCTATTCATTTGCAGCATCTTGATAAACTTAAAATTCTAGAAGAAAAGAGCAACATAATTGGATAATTAGAGCATTAGAAATCTGGCAATATAGACACAGCAGTTATCTACCAAAGCCAGTTGAAGACAAGCTACAATTCAGCAAAGTAATCTTTATAAATGTAAATAATTTTTATACATCTTTTATTCTAAATTTTAAATATAAATACCTGAACAATTTTGAAAATGAAATATGATTAGATCAGAACAACAGGCAGGTAAAATATGTAATTCTAAATAGTCCCAAATAATTTATATTTGGCTTTGAACTATCTTGCAAATATTTTTATATTTGTGTCTTACTTTTTTCTATGAAAATCATTTTACATTTCCTAAGCATATTGACCAAGGCACAGAGAGATGGATCAGAAACATACCTTTTAAGAAATCATCCTGAAATTTAATATGTCCTTTCTAATTTTAGACAAAAAGAGGTTCATAGTTCCACAGATGACTGAAATTAAAAGAATGTAGAGATTTGCTTAGGCTCAGGCCTTTTCTTTATAATTGTATATTGACTGGATGTTAAAAGAATATTTTAAAACTTTCTATTAAAATATTAAATAACTGTTACAAAAATTTAAACAACAAAAAATAGACAAAAAGCCCAGCTGGTGTGGTTCAGTGGTTAAATGTGGACCTATGAACCAAGAGGTCAGGGTTGGATTCCTGTTCAGGTCACATGCCCGGGTTGCAGGCTTGATCGGGGTGTGTGTGTGTGTGTGTGTGTGTGTGTGTGCGCGCGCGCGCGGGGGCACGCGCGCGCAGGAGGCAGCCCATGAATGGTTCTTCCTTACCATTGTTTCTCTCACTCTCCCTTCCTTTCTCTGAAATCAATAAAAATCTATATTTTTAAAAACAGACAAAAAAATTGCCAGCTACACTCCATAAACACGTACATGAATAAATGTGTTAATAGCTAATGAACAACATTCTGAATGGCTCTTTATATATTGCTATAGACAAAGCTGGATACACAGAAAAAAATATGATTCTGCCATAGTGGTTATTTTTTAGTGAAATGTTTCACATATAGTTTTACCTGTATTTTACAAAAAAAAAAAAAAATCAATGAGCTTGAAAAATTAGTAGACATCAAATAAATGTTTTTTAAACCCACAAAAGTATTAGTTCCTAAATGATAACCTTAGAAAAACGTTAAGAATTTGAAATCCAAAATAATTATTTCCATTTTAGACTAAATCTTTTGTTATTCATTCCTAAGGAAATTAGTGCAGGTATCCTTTCTCCCAGATGGTCTTCCTATTGCAAATTTTGTTATTGACAAGATTAACATTCATGTTTGCAATAATTATGCCCAGTGTTATTTAGATTTAGTTCTATGCTGCAACAGAAAAAAAAAAATGCTCATACCTAGTCATTTTACCAAGCTTTCTTCATTCTCAAGATCTTCATTTTAATTTTCTATTTATTATATTTCATCATCCAGTTCCAGTATCAAGAAAGGATTATGAATAGGTTATTCTTAAGTTTCTGAATGAGTTTCTCTGAATTTTAAACACCATTTTTATCTGTCACTGGGTGTTGCTGTGAATATTCTAAGGCTAAACTTTTCCCCCCTTTTAATATGATATAGTTGTTCTGCCTGGAAAACCATATAGATTTTTCTTTATCCTCAGATTTTGGTAGCTCCAGTAGGATGTGTTAGGTTAATCATCTTATATCAATTTTTCCTGGGACTAAGTGAATCCTTTCAGTAAGCAAATTTAAGTCCTTCTCTATTTTTAAAATATTTTTCTTCTATTACATCTTTGTGTTTTTTTTTTAATCTGTTCCATTTTCTCTTTAAGCTTCTTCAAGAGCACTAGTTTTATTTGTCTTCTATATTATGCTCACCTTTATCCATAGATAAAATTATTCATAGTTATATGAATAATATTTTCC
Source organism: Myotis daubentonii (assembly GCF_963259705.1). Classification (NCBI taxonomy): domain Eukaryota; kingdom Metazoa; phylum Chordata; class Mammalia; order Chiroptera; family Vespertilionidae; genus Myotis; species Myotis daubentonii. Next base: position 70,028,626 of record NC_081846.1, on the reverse strand, counting down.
TTTTCATTTTGCATAGCTTCCTACAGTTTGTACACCATACACCATTCTGTGTTTTCAATTTTATATATATATATACTAGAGGCCTGGTGCACAAAAATTTGTGCACTCGGGGGGAAGGGGGGGTCCCTCAGCCTGGCCTGTGCCCTCTTGCAGACTAGGACCCCTCGGGAGATAACGCCCTGCTGGCTTAGGCCTGCTCCCAGGTGGCAGAGGGCAGGCCCAATCCATAGGTGCAGCCTCTGGTCGGGCTCAGAGCAGGGCTGATTGGGGAGTTGGGGCGCCGCCCCCTGTCATGCACAGAGCAGGGCGGATCAGGAGGTTGCGATGCCACCCCCAGTCACACTCAGGGTAGGGCCGATTGGGGGGTTGGGGCACCGCCCCCTGTCACACTCAAGGCAGGGTTGATGGGGAGGTTGCAGCGCCACCCCCTGTCACGCACAGAGCAGGGCCCATCAGGGGGGTTGGGGCTCCTTACCCTGTCACGTAAGAAGCAGGGTCGATCAGGGGGTGGGGAGCTCCCCCCTGTCAGGCACAGAGCAGGGCCCATCAGGGGGTTGGGGAGCTACCCCCTGTCACTCAGAGAGTACGGCCGATAGGGGAATTGGGGCACCGCCCCCTGTCACACACAGAGCAGGGTGGATCAGGGGGTTGGGGCGCCACCCTCTATCACCCACAGAGCAGGGCCGATCAGGGGGTTGGGGCGCCACCACTCTCACACTCAGGGCAGGGCTGATTGGGAGGTTATGGCTCTACCCTGTCACACACAGAGCAGGGCCCGTGGCGGGGGGGGGGGAGGTGTTGGGGCGCCATACCCTGTCACACACAGAGCTGCAGGGCGATCAGAGGTTGGGGAGCTCCCCCGTATCAGGCACAGAGCAGGGCTGATCAGGAGGTTGGGGCGCCTTCCCCTGTCACGAACAGAGCAGGGTGGATAGGGAGGTTGTGGCCCCACCCCCTGTCACACACAGAGCCGCAGGGCAATCAGGGGGTTTGGGCGCTGCCCCCTGTCACGCTGATCCCGGTGCCGGGAGGCCTTGCGGCTCTGCTGAACCCGGTGCTGGGAGGCATATTACCCTTTTACTATATAGATAGAGGCCTGGTGCATGGGTGGGGCTGGCTGGTTTGCCCTGAAGGGTGTCCTGGATCAGGGTGGGGGTCCCCACCAGGCTGCCTGGCCAGCCTGGGTGAGGGGATGATGGCTGTTTGCAACTGGTCACACACCATTCATGGTGGGGGTCCCCACTGGGGTGCCTGGCCAGCCTGGGTGAGGGGCTGAGGGCTGTTTGCAGCTGGTCACACACCCTTCAGGGTGGGGGTCCCCACTGGGGTGCCTGGCCAGTCTGGGTGAGGGGCTGAGGGCTGTTTTCAGGCTGGCGGGTGACGGAAGCTCCCAACCACTCCTTTTTTTCTTTTTTTTCTTTTTAATTCTGGGCCAGCTTTAGCTCTGAGGCTCCAGCTCTTAGGCCTCTGCTGCTGAAAGCAGGTATCTGGTTTGTTTCGGTTCTATCATCGAAACAATGTATAACTCCAGCTCTGACTCCAGCTCTGAGATCCCAGCTCGTTGAAAGCAGGTTTCTGGGTTTTTTTTAACTTCTATATTTGTTAAAATGTTTCAAACTGTAGGCTCAGAGGCCTGCAAGGCAGGCGGGGAACTCCTCTGTCACTGAAGCAAGCAAGCCTCATGTTAGTTTCAAGCTGCCTGGCTGCCGGCCGCCATCTTGGCTGACAGTTAATTTGCATATCTCCCTGATTAGCCAATGGGAAGGGTAGCGGTCGTACGCCAATTACTATATATATATATATATATATATATATATATATATATATCCTATCTAATAAAAGAGAAAAATGGTAATTGGCGTACGACGATACCCTTTTCATTGGCTAATCAGGGCTATATGCAAATTAACTGTCAGCCAAGATGGCGGTTAACTGCCAACATAGGCGCAATGCTGGGAGGCGAAAGGGGAAGGAGGGAAGAAGCTGCCTGCCGCTGACTGCAATCGGAAACCCAGGCAGCAGCCAAGAGCCAGAGAACCGAGCTGCCTTTGCTCGGAGAAGCCAGGCCTCCTTTGCTGGCTTCTGTGATAAGAGAACCTGGCCGCCATTGCCGGCCCTGGGCCAGTAATGGGAGAAGCTGGGTGGGGCAGGGAAGAGGCGGATGTCTGCCTGGCTTCTCAGATCACTGATCACCAGTGATGGGAGAACACCCTGAGGCGGGGCCAGAGGCCAGGCTGCATAGCTGCCTGGGGACACCATCTGGACCCCAGGGGCGACGCAGCCAGGCCCCAGAAGGAGACCCAGAAGGTGACCCAGGCGCTGGGGCTGCGTTGCCACTGGGGCACGCGATCCGGTCCCCCGGGGGCGATGCAGCCAGGCCCCAGAAGGAGACCCAGGGCTCGGGGCTGAGTTGCAGCTGTGGTACGCAATCCAGTGCCTGGGCTGAGGAGACCCAGAAGGAGACCCAGGCGCCGGGGCTGTTTTTGCCGCTGGGGCACGCAATCCGGTGCCCAGGCTGAGGAGACCCAGGGCCCGGGGCTGCGTCGCAGCTGGGGCACGCGATCCAGTACCTGGGCTGAGGAGACCCAGAAGGAGACCCAGGGGCCTCGCAAGAGGAGAGTCTCCATGGTCAGATGGCGTGGTGTAGGGACAGGAATAAAGACCCGAGGTGACTCAGATGCCTGGCCACAGGGTTAGACCAGCCAGCAGGGCCTTTCAGTTGGGACTGGGGTGGGGGTGGGGCGAGGGAGGCAAGCCGGAAATAGAGAACTACAACTCCCAGGAGGCTTAGCGGCCAGGGCCTGGGTGCCTGGCTGTGAAATCGGATGGGCTGTAGTTTTGCAAGCCACTTTAAACTAGAGGCTTGCAAGGTTGGAAGTTCTGCGTCGGGAGCCAGGGAGAAATGGAGCTGGAGCAGAGAGAAGGGTCCATGGCAGCTGTGGGCTTTGAGGAGTTCTCAGCACCTCCCGGCTGGGAGCTGGCGCTGCCTCCGCTGAAGGTGGTCACATCCTGGAGAGTGAGCTTGAGACCAAAGTGGAGTTCGTGTCTGGGGGTCTGGGCAGCTCCAGCCTCCAGGAGTGAGACGAAGAGGAGGAGGCAGCCTGAGGCCAGCAAGGGCGGTGCCAACAGGAACTCAATCGCAGGAAGTACCAGGCAGTGGATTGGCGCTGCAGGGAGATTGAGCAGGCGAAGGAGCGGGTCCTGAACAGGCTCCATCAGATGATATAGAGGATAACATGGAGACTCCAGCAGGAGCGGAGGTTCCTCATGAAGGTGCTGGACTCCTACGGTGACAACTACCGGGCCAGCCAGTTCACCATCTTACTGGAGGACGAGGGCAGCCAGGGCACAGATGCCCCCAACCCAGGCAACGCTGAGAACGAGCCTCCAGAGAAAGAGGGGCTGTCCCCGCCCAGGAGGACGCCAGCGCCCACAGAAGCCAGCAGCCCGGCCCCTGGCGAGGGGCCCAGCAGTTGGAAGAGGCGGCGAGTGCCATAGGAAGGGCACTGGGCAGGAGTCCCGCTGACTCCGGAGCTGGCCCCCGTGCAGATAAAGGTGGAGGAAGACTTTGGCTTCTAAGCCCTCGAGGCTCTGGACTTAAGTTGGGTTTCTCGGGGGCCAGACAAGCTGCTGCCCTACCCCACCCTAGCCAGCTCCCCCTTTGACTGACCCCCCAATAAACGGACCCGATGCAAAAAAAAAAAAAAAAAAGCTTATAGAGGCATGTTTATAGGATCAAATAGTATAAATATAGATGTAACAGGACAATAAAAAGAGAACCTGGCTATGATGATAACCTGAATGCTGCCTCTGTGTCATTCCTTCTTTGGGAACCCCTGGACCTGCTGGGGCTGGACCCCAACATTCCTCTTCTTATAAGGACTTCAGTGAGATGGGCTAAGGGTCCCACTGGAACTGCCACAATTTAATGTAATCCCCTCTTTAAAGATCTTCTCTCCATATACAGGTACATTCTGAGGTTCTGGGGATTAGGATTTTAACATACATTTTGTTGATTACCCAAATCAGCCCTTAACAACCAGCATGTTTCAGAAAGTAGATTCCTACAGGGTTATTTACCAAACATTCAGAAGTATTTTTAAAAGAGCTAAGCCCCTCGCCCACCGTGTGGGCCCCTCCCAGCGAAGAGCGAAGGCCTGGGTTCCGGGCGCCGGAGGAAAACTGGTGCCAGCAGCCAGGGGAAGGGGCCCCCAAGGGGCCCCAGATTGCGAGAGGGCACAGGGTGGGCTGAGGGACCCACCCGAGTGCACAAATTTTTGTGCACCGGGCCTCTAGTGTATATATATATATATATATATATATATATATATATATATATATATTTATATGGCTTCAACTTTGCTTTTACTTTGACATTTATACTTCTAATTTCACTTATTTCCTGAGTTCTGTCAATTTGCTTTTCCTTGCTTTGAATATGTATAACTCTTTTTAAAAACTCTTTTCTGATACATTACATGTAAATAATTTCTTTGAAACTATAGATAGCTATTTCAACTCCTGGTTTCTTGAATAAGATTTATAACCCTCTTTACTCTTGTCTTAGCAATGATGACAAGGTACTTCTGTAATCCCTACTTATTGTTTTCTGATTACTACTAATCCTTAAATAGGGCCATTCAATCAATCAATACATTCTCTCTCTCTCTCTCTCTCTCTCTCTCTCTCTCTCTCTCTCTCTCTCTCTCTCTCTAACACAGCTCTGTGTGTTGGAATCTAGCAATTTCTGTCTCCTCTCCCTTCTTCAGGCAGCTTTATCCTTTGGAACTCTTCACAAGTTAGAAGACTAGTGAATAAACAGTCATATGGTTTTGCCTCCTGTGCCACCTTCCTTGACTTTCTTTGGCAAAAAATTTCTTTAGTATTTCCCAACTCACAGGATGCACCCATTCCCTTGGCCTGACACTCTAATCCAATAACCAGTTATCACTCTCAAGACTATGACCCTTTTAAGAAACTCTTTCCTTGTACTCTCCTCAATTTGGTATCAAGTCCACAGTATTTTACAGGACACATGAATGTTTATGGTTTGAGGCTGCGGCTATTGGCTATTTTTGTTTTATTGGAGATTGAGGGGTTTTGTAGTTAGTGTTGTGGCTTTCTATTTTTCTGTGTTTATTGCCTTTGGTGTGTTTTCAACACACTCAATGCAAATACTTTGTAAAGGAAATCATCCAGGATCCAGGTTCCCCTGGACTTCTTTGAGTTCATGTCACTGGGTTTTTATCTAACTTCAAATATTCCTGAAACCTCTTTCTTTCTAATGAATTAATTTTAAAAATCAAATATAGTAATATTTCTGAAATCTTTCTTGCTTTAGTTGACTTTATCCTTCTCCCAATGCAGGACAAAGACCTTGCCTTCCTTCATCTTCCCTCTTTCATAACAGATTTGGGAATGCCAGAACCTCCATTGAAATTGAATAGACACCTCTGGACACCCCTGGTGGGCTGGTAATTTTGCATAAGGTCACACTTATAATGTGATTGCTAATGCAAACAAATATATTATTACTCCATTAAACTGACATGGATATTTATTAAACATTTTTTTAGAGACAAACTCAAATATTGGGTGACAGAAGAGCAGAAAAGATGTCTGCTATTGCCAGCACCTCAACTTGCAGACCCCATTCAACAAATCAATGGCCTTTCTCTTAACTGGACTCAACCTTCTTATAAGATGATTTAACAATATTTGATTTTACTCAAGCATAACCACTTAGGATTTTAGCCCCTCTCTTTCTTCTCAAAGAGTTTATTAAAGAACCACATGTAATTTTCCTCGTAAGAGAAATTCTAGTAATATACATTTTCCCTGATCATTATATTTTAAGTGATGTTTTATAAGAGTCTCTTTGGATAGGTGCTCAAGGGTACCAATGGTACTTGCTGGACAGTTCCCCCTCTGGTTCTCTACCAATCATCACATTACAGAATAGCCATATGAATTACTTTAAGTACTTATGTTCACAAGTTATTTACCTTCTAAATAAATTGGAGAAAAAAATCAAGATTTCCAAAGTGTCACACTCCATTGCATCCTACTTTGTTTTTATGAGCAAAAAAGAAAGCTGTGGATTTCTAATTATTTAAGTTAGATTGTATGCATCCTGGCCATGCCCATCAGAAATTCTCCCACCAAAAATAAATAAATTAAAAAAAATGTCACCCATTCAATGATGGGCAAAAAATGATTCTGGAACCTGTTCTTTTCTGACCAGTTTAATTTGTTTGCTTTCTGTCTTGGGCAGGTTCCCAATACTCTTTAATAAATATACATTCATGTTTGTCCTCCCCAACCATCTGTCATCTTCCATGGGTATTGTTACCTACTTCCTGATTCAGGATTTTTAAAAAGCCTTAAAAATACTGTTGCTGGTTCCTCATCTTTATTTCACCTATTGAACTAGGTCAAGAAAGTTCAACTTTTGGCCCTCTTCTCTACCCACTCCCTCAGAGGACTTGCAGAGTTCAACTGTCAATTGTAATCAAATTATTCTGAAACTTTTCTATCCCTTAAGCCCCACCTTTCAACATATTATTAGTAGTGTGATTTCATTGCCTGAAAATATAACTCCACTTAAATGATCACTAGTCACTGGAATGATAGAGAAACTTAGTCTCTATTCTAAGAAATCCACTTCCTCTGCATATACTCTACTCTCTACAAAAAGTAACTGGTCTTACTATCTTAAGATGACAAGTTTGAGTCATTTTCAATATCTGCTTTTTGACTATTTCAACCACTACATTTTAACAACATTTCTTGAACACTTATTGTATTAGTGTACTTTACAAATATTATCTCACTTAGTAATCACAGAACACAAAGAGGTAGACATTATTATCTCAGTTGAACTGATAAGGAAACTGACGTTTAGTGAGGTTAATTTACCCAGAGGAACACAGTAGTATGTGACAGCAGAGTCAAATCTGGTGTTGATTGAATCTAGACTCTATGTGCTCTTAATCCAGTGATGGCGAACCTTTTGAGCTCGGCATGTCCGCATTTTGAAAAACCCTAACTTAAATCTGGTGCCATGTCACATATAGAAATTTTTTGATATTTGCAACCATAGTAAAACAAAGACTTATATTTTTGATATTTATTTTATATATTTAAATGCCATTTAACAAAGAAAAATCAACCAAAAAAAATGAGTTCGTGTGTCGCCTCTGACACGCGTGTCATAGGTTCGCCATCACAGTTAAGACATAGTCACTATGTGTATTGTTGTCTTAAATTATATTTCTCTGTAGATGGAGGATAGACTTTTAAAAAATATATTTTTATTGATTTCAGATAGGAAGGGAGAGGTAGAAACATCAATGATGAGAAGGAATCATTGATTGGCTGCCTCCTGCACGCCCCCTACTGGGGATCGAGCCCACAACCCGAGCATGTGCCCTTGACTGGAATCGGACCTAGGACCCTTCAGTCCCCAGGCTGATGCTCTATCCACTGAGCCAAACCAGCTAGGGCAGAGTAGACTTTTTGAGTCTGCAGTCACTCTCCTTTCAGCAAACATAAATTGAATGGCTGTTAGGTCTCAGGCACAAGGCAACAGAATATAAAGATAAATCAGATGTGGTCCCTGATTAGAGGACTTTGGGGTAGTGAAACACAGGCACCAAAGATCAGTGGGGGGATGGGCATTTTTCATGAATTTGGTGAGTACTATTGTTGCTCTGTCAAATTTAACTCTCAGTAGTCAATACATATGTCTCTTTTTTTCCACTTGATTCAGTACCTATTACAGATGATAATCTCATCTGGGGAAACAGTTCTCATTTTATAATTTATTATTACTCTGGAGCTAGTTACAAAAATTAGGCATTCAGTCCAGGACTTTGTGTTCCTAGTGATGACCTATGTGAGTTTGGAGTATTATGCATGTTCAAGAACTGGAAAAAAAATTGTAAATTTCCAAAAATATCAATCTGGTGCTCCACATCTAACTCACTGTTTACAATTACTTTATTAATTATTTTTGCTATTTATCCTTTCTTAACAACTGCTGTTCTATCCAGATGATCTCCTTCCCCAATCCACTTGGCTTTGCTTTTCATTTTTCCATAATTTCCAAAACACATTCATTAACTCTGGAAATTAGAATTGACAACCACTGCATTTCATTTCTAGGCACAAAATAATATGGACTTTAAACTGTGAGTTCTGGAATCATAGTGCCTTGGTATAAATTTGAGCCTTGCTATGTAAAAGTGACACAGCCTTGAATAAGTTAAGACATCTTAAGATTCTGCTTTCTCAATTATAACATAAACTTAATAGTACTTCCTTCTTTGTGAAGTTTTGATATAAAAGGCAAATGAGATAAATGATTATTATTTTTTATTATTCTGCAAAGTGTTGCTGGGATAAAAAATTTTAACTCTATTTTGAGAAGGGTTTCTGTTTAAAGAAACATTCTTTTTCATGTTACTTTGCCCCCAAATAAAGCAGCATTATTCATTTCTCTATATGAATACTATTATATTCAGTCTTTCCTGGATAATATGCTCTTTCTGAATGAGTGTCAAATACCACTCAATAATTCCCTCTTTTAATTTTTTAATGTCAATCCTAGTATATCATTGTATAAATTTACTTGTAAAATTTTTAAATTATACTTTGATATAATTAGGTGAACTATCTTTATTTTCTCAGATATTTATTACTTGTGTGTGTTTAACTTTATAACTCAGTAAGAAATTACAGTTTCATTTTGGAAAATCTCCAGTAAAACTCTGATCTTTGCCTATGATGTATCTGGTTTTATTTAACTGAAATGGGGGAATTGAATACTGTTAGAATTTTCTGCTATTCTTAGTTGACTATTTGACTTTTGTTGTGTCATTCTGTAAGAAACCTTGACAAGTTAAATTTATCCACACAGAAACCTGTAGTTAAGAGACCTGTGAGACGACTATAATTTCCTTCCCATTAGTTTCAATGAATTCCATGCATGTGAAAAAGAACATGGAGAGTGGAGTCTGGAGCTCTGCGTTTTCCGTTGTGCAGGTATACTGAGGAGAGAGATATAGTCCAGGTCTCCCTATGCAGTTCCTCTGTAGCACATTACCCTTAATCCTCCTTTGAGCAAATACAGACTGGAGCAGCTATGCCAAGAATTGGAGACTTAACTCTTTGAACACAATAGGCCTATGGACACATAGCTTACTCTTTGCACAAAATCTGTGAAACAGTTAATATATAAATGTGAATGTCTTTTGAAGCCAATGTGAGCAAGAAGAATTGAGCTGTAGCCAGCATTTATTTAAGCATCATTTTTGCCATCTGGATTCTTTTGTAGGGAAGGAAACATTTGAAGGGAATTGCTTTTGGTCACAAAGGTGATTTGACTTTCCTCCCTATTTATATGTTAATCATCCCTAAGGCACCATTGTTCAAAGTTCCATAAAGAGGCTTTTTTTTTTCCTACTGCTTCTTGAAACTTTAGGTAGCTTGGATGTCTTAAAAAGGAGATGGGAAAGTATCAAACATTTCTGTAGACAAAGTACATTGGCCTATATATGTACAAATCAACGGAGCAATTTAACCCAGGTGAAAAATCATGCAGAGAGGGCCAATTAGCCTTTTACTCATTGGTTCTTTCCTAAATCACATACCATGTATATGGAAAATAATTTTGAGATCAGTGATCAAATTCAAAAATCATATTGGCCACACACAATCAGCTGTTTTAGGTATGGATTCAATCTATTCCTCCACATTGAAGCAGGAAACAAAAATACAATTAGAGCCCAGAAATCATAATTCTAGCCCCTTTTGAACTGTGGCAAAGTTGAATAATTTAGACAATAGTGAGTCTCTATACACAGATGTTTTAAAGATTAAAACTTGAGAAGATTGGCATTCACATCTGGGAATTATAGATTTCATTCTCATGTTGGAAGGAAAGGCTTTTACATTAGTATGGTTTAATTTATTTTATTGCCATGTTTATAGGATTTAGAACCAATGGTTATTTTGTGATTATTATAAGATCAGGTAATTTTTATCTCATGTCAGAGCTCTTTAATAATACTGTATTAATTAAATCTCTCATCTGAATAAAGGGATTATATGGTACAATGGGCAATGAGGCAAAGTTCATGGGATCCCCAGTTATACAATATATTATTTTAAAGTATATTGAGATAAAACTATTAATTGGGTACTACCTCCTGGAAGATACATAAAAGAAATACCCACAAGCAAAGCTTTCTTAAACCAACAACAAAATAATGGGTCTGCAAATGCAAAATAATACAATTCCTACAAAATATTTTATACTAATCACATAACACCTTAAAAGAATGATTGGAATGGATGTGAAAATTACCAGTATATAATTATAAATATTTACCCCTAATAGTCAGAATTGGAGATTGATACTTTATTTAGCTTGAACGGGAATGTGTGATGTTTAAAAAATTAAGAGGGAATTGTAACGTCAGAAGGTAAATGTTAAAATACATATATATGTGTGTGCATGTGTGCGCGTGTGTGGATGTATTAATCTCATCATTAAAAGGAGGAAAAAAGAGCCTTTAAAGTTTCCATTATCCATTATGTCAGGTAGCAAATATCTTCTCAATGTAACTCCAGACATTAAATCTGTCGAGAGGAATGCTGTAAAATAAATGTCTGGGATACCTTCATAAACAAAAATCTTATTTCCATAATTCATACAGCTGGCTGGCATTTATTGGCACGTCAGGTGCAATGGGGACATTTCAGGAACATTAACATGTACAGCATCATTTGTCAACAAAGCAACAATGTAAGCAAATCGTTCAGAACTCGTACAGATTTACAGCTTTCTCTGCCAGCTGCTAATTACGGTGTGCTCGGCCTATTTGGTATGGTCTTTTTATTGGAAAATGACAAAGGGGTTATAGTATCCCAGTTTGGAATATAGATGTGGCTTTTAGTAATAATATGAGTGTAATATGACCATGTAGCTTGGCGTTGTGATCCAGGTTTTCGGGCCTTATAATTGATCAGCTTTGATTGATGAAGGACAAAGAGAAATTCACAGCCTATTTCATTTCTGATGTAAGTAACCTCTAAAGCAAAGAGAAAATAGAAAAAAAATTATCAAAGACCATGGCATGGCAGTTCTTAATGTTTTCCCCTATGGAACATGACACATAATATTTACCTCTCAAAGGAAAGCTGATGTGTTGATTGCTGATGGAGCAAATGTTACAGGAGCCCGTACATTTCAGATTCTAGGTTGTGCTTTGAACAATCAGGAAGGCCTTCCACAAATATGCTTAAATAATGTTAAGGTTTTGACATAAGGTGACAAATGTCAGCACCGTCAAAGTTAACATCTATAATCACCCCTGCTTAAGTTGTTCAGTTGTAGGAAAAGACACCACGGTGCAAGCAAATGATGAAGTGTCAAGTTTACCTTCAAATTCCCTGGATTGTGTCAAGATATATTATAATTCATAAAATGAAGAGTGCTGCCACCTTCATGCCCATGATGTAAATCTGTATTTAGAGATAGAGAGGCCCCTTTTTAACCAAAATATAAAAAGTTAAATTGGTAAATACTTATTCAAACATTATTTAGATTTATACCATCCCCAAACTTATTAAAACCATTACATTCTGGAATGAGCCAATTTGACATTCAGCAAGTCAGTTGCTGTCAGAGCAGCTGACTTGACCAGATATTAAAATATTTTAAGTTTTTCCCTAACCAGTTTGGCTCAGTGGATAGAGTGTTGGCCTGCAGACTCAAAGGTCCCAGGTTCAATTCCAGTCAGGGGCATGTACCTTGGTTGCAGGCACATCCCTAGTAGGAGGTGTGCAGGAGGAGGCTGATCAATGTTTCCCTCTCATTGATGTTTCTAACTCTCTATCCCTCTCCTTTCCTCTCTGTAAAAAAAAAAATCAATAAAATAGAATTAAAAAAATATTTTAAATTTTGTTGACACCAGTCTTCAGAGAAGAAATATAGTGAGGCATCTCTAGAGCTAGTAATATCAAACCAGCATTGGTTGACAGGATTAAGTGTACATTATACTAAATAAGTAACTTCTCATATTCCTATTAATAGAAATTCTAAGTTCAAAAAGTAGTTTATAGATAAATGGAGTCCCTCCATTTTACATAATCCTCCAGTGGAATTCCTTAAAGTCTTAAATATTTATCACTGTGTATTTTTTTAAATATATTTTTTATTGATTTCAGAGAGGAAGGGAGAGAGAGATAGAAACATCAATGATGAGAGAGAATCATTGATCTGCTGCCTTCTGCACGCCCCCTACTGTGGACTGAGCACGCATGTGCCCTAACCAGGCATTGAACCATGACCTGGTTTATAGGTCAATGCTCAACCACTGACCCACCCCGACTGGGCTGCCACTATGTATTTTTATTATTGTTTTCTACCACTTCCACTGGAATAGGGGTCTTAAAAACAGAAAATATATTGTGTTCATTTTTGTACCGCCAATGCCTAGTACTGTCTGGAACATGGTAGGTACCAAATTAAAGCTAGTCAAATCAATCAATGAGCCCTACCTGGTTTGACTCAATGGATAGAGCATCAGCCTGTGGACGGAAGGGTCCCAGGTTCGATTCTGGCCAAGGGCACATGCCTGAGTTGTGGGCTTGATCCCCAATAGGGGGCGTGCAAGATGCAGACAATCAATGATTCTCTCTCATCATTGATGTTTCTATCTCTCTCTCCCTCTCCCTTCTTCTTTAAAATCAATAAAAAAATATATATTTTTTAAAAAATCAATGAATGAATGGAACACATTCATGAATATTGGGGCAGCCATTGATAAGATTGGGATGAAGGAGAAATTTGTTGCAATATGTTGCTCACTAGTCCTTTCTTCAGGATATCATCCACCCCCAACCCCCCTAAGAAGCATATTTCCCATGTACTCTTATTTTTTCTATTCTTCTAAAGTCCACTTTCAGAAAAGTATCTGAAACTCACAAATATTAAGACAGAAAGTATAAAGAATCTTTGAAAGTCTTATCTTTTCCAGGGGAAATAATATTTTAATCAAGATACACCCCTTAAATTAAAATTAAGTCTTAATTTGAGGATTTTAGGCATTCCTTTTTATGTAAAAAGGGATTTTTTTAAGGGGAGAGCAACATTTTGGTTTCCTTTAATAGAGAATTACAATGTTTTCCCAAATCACCCGGCTTTGTACCAAGGGAGGATGTGGTATTGATTCTACACTCTGGGGTTATGTAGCATCCAGATTATACCAGGAATTAAAATATAGTCCTTAGAATGGAAATGTGGCTTTGCTAAGGGAAAACGCTATGGTCTGGTTCATACTGAAATTAAAATTTTAGGTTGAGTCAATATGAAGAGAATTATCTAGTTACATCTGAGAAGAATCTTTTCAACCCATATTGTCAACCTCCTGTATGAAACCAAACTTTCTACTGAAATTAGAAATAAGTGCTTTTATATTTTAACTAGAGGCCCAATGCATGAAAATTCGTGCAAGAGTAGGCATTCCTTCCCCCAGCTGCCATCACCTGCTTCCCTCCAGCACCCGGGACCCGGGCCTCCCTCCTCTGCCTGCTGCCAGGCACCCGGGACCCAGGCTGGCTTCCTTCCAGTCCCAGCTTTGTCAGGAAGGTCGTCTGGAATGACATCCAGAAGGACTTCTGGTCTAATTAGCATATTACCCTTTTATTATAATAGATGCTCAAAGAATGCTAAAACTTTCCATTCATGTCGTAGCAACCCCAGAGAAAATGGCATTGATGGAATCTGATCATTTGAAAGAAAGGCACACCAATTATTTGAATTATTTAAAGAAATGACACACCACTTCTTTTTTAAAAAGAATTTAAATATATTTTTATTGATTTCAAAGAGGAACTGAGAGGGAGAGAGAGATAGAATTATCAATGCTGAGAGAGAATCATAGATCAGCTGCCTCCTTGCACGACCCGCAACCTGGGCATGTTCCCTGACTGGGAATGGAACTGAGACCTCCTGGTTCATAGGCTGATGCTCAACCACTGAGCCCCACTGGCCAGGCAAACCCACCATTTTTTAATCTACCCAATTTGCCTGAAATGAAATGATGGCTACTGAAAATAAATTACTTACATATAAAATAGTATTGTTTAACCCTTACTGAAAATTGTACATATCTGCATTTAGAATCATTAAGCCAGTTATTTAGAATATTCTGTTTCATACTTTAAAACAATTTAGAGTCCACTAATTAATTATTCACATATATCTGAGATAGAATGAATTGATGTTACCTATTTATGTCTTCAAAAAAATAATAATTCCCAAATTCCAAGACCATTTTTCAGCATTCTTCATTCTTTTTAGAAGTATCTATTTGTCTTCACAAATGTGGTTTCTAACTGCAAAACCTTCATTGCTAATCATTAACTCAGATCCTCTAAGGAATTCCACAAAGAACCATTTAACAATACATTAAGAATGCTACTTTTTAGTGGCATTCTCTCAATTATCTCAAAGTTGACTATAATTTTTTTCTTACTAATTTAAATAGGTCTCTCCTTTTCTTGTCCTCTTCCTGCTCCTCCCTCCAATCACCACCTTTTCCCCACCATAATACACATCTACTAAGTATATCAAAAATATAAATGAAATGAAGAATTTTTGAGAATTAATTTGCAATTCAGGAAACATGTCAGAATCCAGGATTTATCACCGTTAGTTGATTTGCTTAAATACAAAGTATGATAATAAAGAGATAAAAAATATAAAATTGATACTTTGTAAGACCTATGGAAAAACTATAATTTATGGTTTATATTACATCCTATATAATAAAGAGCTAATATGCAAATGGTCGTCACACCCTCAAGCCGGGGCCAGGGGACCTGAGGCCACACACCCCCTCCCCAGCACCAGGGCCGGGGGACCTGAGGCCAGGCCAGGGGACGTGAGGCTGCGCCCCCTGCCCTACAGGGCTTGACAGGGGTGGGGCCGGCTGAGTCTGGATCTTGCATGATTTCAAGGCACGCACAGGTGGGTGGGGACTTGACTCTGGGTCCCGCAGCATGCCCCAGACTCTGACAGGAGGGATTTTCATATACATTTTACCAATTTTCTTTTATATCTGACACTTCTATTATAAAGAAAGAGCAAATAGCAATATTAAAATATTTTCTGTAATTAATTCCCTTTTAATGTGCATGAATTTTGTGCACCGGGCCACAAGTGTGTGTGTGTGTGTGTGTGTGTGTGTGTGTGTATACATATATATACACACACACACACACACACATATATACACACACACACACACATGCCTACAGATGTTAATACAAATGCAGATACTGGTAGAAAGTCTATCTTTATTCCAGCTTATGAGGAAATGCCCTCATTTGACCTTTCTAGAATGAAGCAAGAAGCCAATCATAAGAACTATCTAGTCTAGCTATCCCTTAAAATGTTTGTCACCAGCTTTATAGGAAGGAGCATTTAGTCAGACTAATAATTCCCTCCTATTGTTTTTATTCCCCATATCTAATTTAAGAGAGAGAGAAACTTTAATCTCAAGAAGTATTTAACTTGAAAAATGGCACAAAAAGGTGGGAAAGATAGATTTAATAAGTAAATAGCATTTAGTTACCTGAGAAAATAATATTCAGACTAATAATGTGTGTCTATTTTTTTTGAGATCAGTAGCAAAAGAAACATTCTCAAGCCAACAAACCTTAGCACTTAATATCAACAGACTCTCTTGAAAATATATTATAAGTTTGCATTTCAGATAGAAGTTAAATTATTCCAGAAGGAACATCTGAAATTCAGTAAGAAAAGGTTAGCAAAGAACGTCTAAACTTGTGGGTAAATAAAACAAAACTCTATTGAAAAATAAGGAGGTTGGCCCTGCCAGTGGGGCTCAGTGGTTGAGCATCCACATGTATGTACCAGGAGGTCACGGTTAATTCCCAGTCAGGGCACATGCCTGAGTTTCTGACTTGATCTCCAGTAGGGGGCATGCAGGAGACATCTGATCAATGATTCTTTCTCATCATTGATGTTTCTATTTCTCTCTTCCTCTCCCTTCCTCTCTGAAAGCAATAAAAAAAATTTATAAAAATGAGAAGTTTGTGGAGTGTATAATAAAAGTCTAGATGCAGTTAAATTTGTTCAAAAATAGAATATAAAGTTGGTAAGGGAGTGAACAAAGTAAAAACTTGCAAGGTCTTCAATAATTCTGGATAGATGTAAAGATTGTATTAAGTGAAACACACATGTTAAAATGTCTAAGCCACTGTGTTATGTTACATGCCCACTAATAGCTAGAAGGTGTCTATGGAAAGAGATGGTTTTATTTCATTTTTGTGGAAGACAGAAAGTATGCTGCCATCCTGTAGAAATTAGAAATCCTAAGAAATATATTGGGTACAAGAAAGGAGAGTAGAGGAACTACATTTTGGGAGGGAAGAGGAGGCTGGGGGCTGGGTGAAATAGGTGAAGGGATTGAGCAAAACAAACAAACAAACAAAACAACTTATAGACACAGACAACCGAATGGTGATTACTAGAGGAAAAGGGAGTGGGGCATGTAACCAATTCAATAAAAATTTCCATTATTATTAATAAAATGATTGCTTTTAAAAAAGTGAAGTTGAATCTTAAAAAGGGGGGGGGTCCATGTACTTCCTTGAAAGCAAAATATTAGCAGCTAACAGAACACAAGCAATGTATTCTGGGCGGGGAGGGAAGGCTAGCTATTAAGAAAATTATTGGTTTATTCACGGAATGCTTCCCCTTAGAACAGTGGTTCTCAACCTTCCTAATGCCATGACCCTTTAATACAGTTCCTCATGTTGTGGTGACCCCCAACAATAAAATTATTTTTGTTGCTACTTCATAACTGTAATTTTGCTACTGTTATGAATCGTAATGTAAGTATCTGATATGCAGGATGTATTTTCATTGTTACAAATTGAACATAATTAAAGCATAGTGATTAATCACAAAAACAATATGTAATTATATATGTGTTTTCCGATGGTCTTAGGCGACCCCTGTGAAAGGGTCATTCGACCCCCAAAGAGGTTGCGACCCACAGGTTGAGAATCGCTGCCTTAGAAGAACAGCAACAAATCATTTTAATAAACATAGACATTCAGTGGTGTTCTTGCTGTTAATGAATGACAGCCTAAATAACTTTTTCACCAGTAGAGAACAATGTACCTGAGAAACATTTGTACACCTGTAATTTCCTATTAATTGACATTTCTCTCAAAAATAAATTTGAGAATGAGCCATTTGAGTGTTTCATAGTTAGGAGAGGAGAAAAAATGGTTTTTGTGGTAACAAAACTACAATGAAAAGATTGCCAGTTAGAAACAAATAATAAATGACTCAGAAATGAAGGCATCACTACCAAACCAGGAAAATATGCCTCAGAGACTAGAAAATACTTTCCATCCAAAATCAAATATTTTTAATATTTTCATACAGTTAGAATTCATCATAAATGTTCCAACTAACTTATTTTAGCCCCATTCTGTGTTTCTACTGGTGGACATGGGTCACTTTTCACTCATTTTTTCCAGTTTTTCTATTTAAAATAAATAAATAAATAAATGTTTTTATTGATTTCAGAGAGAAGGAGAGAGAGAGATAGAACATCAATGATGAGAGAGAATCATTGATCAGCTGCTATTTTTATCATGTGTATCTGTCTGGTGAATTTTAACTGGCTAAACTGTTCACTTAAAATTCAGGTGTTTTTCTTAGCACATTATTTCAAGCTGAAGCTGGTCCTTTCACATACTGTTGAATTTTAAATGTCCCCTTAACATAACCATGAGAGTCATTGCTTTCCCATTCTCATCAACACTTCAGATAGTTAATAGCTCCAAGCACATGCTACAAAAGAAGTTGCTGAAGAAGGGAACTTGAAGTGAATTTGGCATAGAGTCATGGGTGGTACTAAACACATGGATGAAGTTATTTACTTCAGATTTTTCTTGTCGGCCTGATTTGGCTATATTTTCAAAATTGACACATACTATGCTGTAGACTTCTATTTTCACTAGCTGAGAAACAGAATGATTGCAGACTTTTGCATGTTATGCATTTTTAAATATCACCAAGTTAAACTTAGATTTTGATTCTGTGCCCAGGACCAAGTGGAAAAATCTCTATCTTCAATAGTTCCTATTATCTTTCAGTCACTGGGCCACATACTGTATTTCTTCCATGAGTAAAACTCCCACTTGAATTCCAAGCATTGCATAACCAGTGGAGTATTCATATTATATGTAACTCAGTAGTCTTTCATATCAATAATAGACATCTTATCTTCATGATATTCTTTTCGGTAGTTAAACTCTTAAAATCATAGTTCCAAATACAGCCAATATTTAATTCATCCAACAAATATTTATTAGACCCCTCCATCTACTACTAGTGTCACAACTCGGACTACTACTGCCTTATATGGTTCTTCACTGTTTTAAGTTGCTTTTACAAACCTCATCTTGTTGAAATACTGGGTGAAATTGCCCAGTGTCTTGAAGGGGCTTCGAGTCCCATAAAGTACATTAAATCAATTGTCAGAAAAACTGACCTTTAAAGTCCTTGTCTATAGTGAGTTAAATGCTATCAGCTATGGCAGCGTTTTAGATGGTTTTGGTGAATTGACAAGTGACCCTGGATAAAAAATTCACCTGCACCAACTAACATTTTTTATTATGTTGTATTTATTTTATTCCAAAATATTTACTTGCTGAGAATTAAGGAAAACATATAAAAATATCACTTTAAAATTGCACCTATACAAATGACATATCTTGAAGCATGTCATATTTAAAATATGAACGATTTCAAAAATAAGTTACCTGTATGTGTCATGAGCTAAATTTGGCCCAAGGACCATAGTTTGCCAGTCCCTGTTCTGAAGCAGTGGTTCTGAAAGTTTGGCTGGAGAATGTTAATGACTGGAGAGAAGCCCCTAGATTGGTCTCTATGGCTTAGAATAATGGAGTTGCTAGGTTTGAAGGAATTTCAATAATTTATGTTACTTATTCTTCAAGCACGATTCACATTTTCTCCGTATACCTTTAACATTTGTTTTATAAAGTGGTGGCCTTTATATTTGTTTCAGTTTCATGAGTTTATAATATTTTGCTGACAGCCTGTACTAGTGTCTCTTCAAAATCTATACTGTTCTTAATCTTAGAAGGTTTCTTGTCAGGGGAAGTTAGGAATAGACATGATAAGAAGTACAAGGCAATAGGGTAAGTTAAGAACATAGGTCTGTTTTCTCTGATACAGGTAGTATTCATAAACCTTAAAAATTAGCATTGGCCAATAATCAAGCAAATACAAGAGGGAGAAGGCTGCCTAAAAACAGGGCTTGGCCATTTAAGGCCTGTTGTTTATGATTATTCTATTAAAGTAAGTTGGAGACTCATTTACTTCTTGGCAACTATTTGTCTTTCATGTCCTAATCATGCGAATATAGCTGAACATTGTTATGTCATCTGGTGTTGAAAATTTTGTATGGTGCAGGATTTAAAGTTTGCCATCCTAATTCTTAAAAGCCTTTTTTCAAACTGCATTCTATTAAGTGTGTCTCACTTAAAATGAGAAAACTGTTACAGAGCTTATCTTACACTTTTCTCTTTTCTGTACCCACTCAATTGTTTGTGACTTTCTTTGGGAGTGACTTGTTAATCTTACCCTAGTCCCATTTATGTGCCTTCACAAAACAATTAACATTGACTACTGGACATATATCTTACCCCTTTACAAGATATATTTTTCAGATTTTTTTTTCATATAACATGAAATAGTAAGGCATTCATTAATCATTATTAAATTCATTCTTTTTTTCCTCTTTATTGAATTCAAAAGGCAAATCAGCTAGCCTTTTTTTTTGGCATGCATCAACAAAAGTATGTTATTATGAGGTATTTGAAAATAATATATCTTCATAAAACAATATCGGTGGAGGTTTAAAGAGAAATAAGGAAAGAAATTGGAACCATCTGGATATCCAAAGTAGAGAAAAGTTTTTGCTAATGGTAGTTATGTATACACGCTACAACAATAACACTATACGGCTTGCTAACCGGACAGGAAAATGCAGAGCTATCAAAAGTTTAAAAAGAAGACAGTTCTGGAGTGTAGCAATTGAGCAAATAAAATTATTCTTAAGACCTGTACTCGGAAGGAGAGCGGAGATTCACACTTCTTAATCAGTAGGAATTAAACGTATCTCAAAGAGGCTCTGCTGTCTCAGAGTGAAATCCAGCTATGTTTCGGAGACTATGGGGTAGGGAGCAGATTTTTTCTTGGCAGAGGGTGAGTAGGCAGATCACCTTTTAATGATTTGCTCCTAAATCAGCCTGACAAATTGAGGAAGAGTAGAAATTCCATAAAAGAAAGGAAGAATGAATACATGCTTTAGAGATACGAGAGGAAATGGGAATGACAGAAAGGAAGGGAGGGAGAAGACAGGGAGGAAGGAAAACCCTATAGAAATAAACTGAACTCCCTCACATGTAAATGTTCAATACAAAGCGCAGTGTTCTTGGAAAACTGATTTTAACAGATGTTATTTAGGCATTTAATACATAAATTATAAATCAATTTTAGGAGGATTACTTGTTCAATATAAGCATTTTTCTGGCTTTACTTCTCCTTGTAATTTCATCACCAACTAACCACTGAGGCAGAGTGTATGTCTCTTCCTAAATGAGATTAGTAAAGGTGGTCTAATCAATTATTCTTATCCCAAACCAAATAAGTATGTCCTCATATTGCCTATCTCACCATTATGTTGGCCAGCGCAACAGTATACTTATTTAAACAGGTATATCAATCTCCAAATTCTGTCTGTGTAGTTTGTCCATTGAAAACAGAATATTCCTGATTGATTTTTGCCTGCCCAGCTGCTGTATGTAGTCATCGGGACTCACAGGGATGTAAATAGAATGAATCAACTCCTTGCTGGCCCTGGGCCTCTTTGAGTCATGGGAAGAAGGTTTCTGATTCCTTTATGCTCCGGCACAGCCAGGAAGACAAGAGTGCTACTGTCTTCTGCTGGTGCACAGACTTACCTCAGGCTATGCAGGGAAAATGCTTTTTTCTTATTTTTAGACCTGAATCAGTCTACGCCACTAAATGTATTCTTGCGAATACAGATAGCACTTTGTTGTCAAGCTCATGGGAAGGCGATGGAGTAACCTGTTTGGATGCAGCTGCAGGCCACCTGTAGAGAAAGTCAAATTAGGGAGAGACCCCACTGTTCTTGGCATTAATGCTTTTTGTATTGTTGTTTGACTTTTCCCCCCTCTGTCTATGTATCTTTTGCAACTCGGGAGATCGGAGCACATTTTAAGGCCTTCTGTCCCTTTAAGGCATCTAGTGATTGAAAGGACTCTAAGATTTGAAAGGCTATAAAAACTCCCCAGTTACCAATGAATGATGGCAATACAAAGAATCTTAAAGCTGTTGAAGTTGAAGTAGTCTTCTTACAGATTTAGTTTGTTTGGTGAACTTTCAGCCGAGGCTTTTGCAAGGTACTGTTCAAATATTCCCACCTATCTGTGCTGTTTCTCTTTGTAAAGATTTATCATGTTCTCAGTGGAGAAGTAGCCGTCCATATTAGCAGTTAAGTTTACTGCAGATAAAAAAGGTAGGGGTGGAGGAAGAAATCCTAAAAGAAAAAGAATAAACTCTTCTTTCTTTCCCCATCTACCAATTTGAAGCTTTAAAAAAGAAGCCCATAAATGAAATATCTACATTAGCCATAAATATTAAAGGAGGGAAATGTGCAAATAAAACTTGTTTCTGGAAAGCTTGATTTTGGCTGAATATCAAAAACCATTTCCTGACAATGAGATCCATTAGACTACAAAAGAACCTCTTAAAGTAGTGGTTGCGTTGAATATAAGATTTAACATTTAAGGTTAGACTGAAGACAGCCACAGATATTACTAGTAGGCTCCAATGCAGAGTTTTATTCCAGCAGTTGGAAAGACCAACTTTTTTGAGCCTTGTTGTTTCTTGTTCCTTCAATTGAAAATTCATACTCGACTATAGCGTTAGGATTTTCCAAGATCCCCCATCATGGATCCTTACAAGAAAACTGAGGTGTTATCGTATGGAGAGCCCTGATTGTGTCTGTGCCTCTACATTGTTCTTCAAGCATCTGAAGCATCATCAGATCTGAAGAATCATCACAGTTATTACTTGGAGGATTCCCTCTGTTCAGCTTTCCAAGGTTTATCAAGCTCCTACATTATGTCACTTAAATGTCATACAATTATAAAATTCAAACTTTACATCATTAGCATTTAGTCAATATGAATTTATTTATACAAAATATCCTTTCAGAGAAAGTATTATATCTAGATATCTACTGAGATATTCCCAAATAAATATTTCTAGGTATAGCTTCGTAATGAAGACCATGATTTGATTCATTCTATACATGGAGGTTATATACTCCCATTAAAATTAAATGCTGAGGAATAGAATTTGTTGCAACTAAATAGTGTCATTCAGACAACCTTCATTTTCTAGAATGTGGCATGCTCTGCGCTTCCTCCTAAATGCCCTATCTCTCAAGAATCTCTTTTCCAGTGAAGAACAGATTGG
Organism: Myotis daubentonii; assembly: GCF_963259705.1. Taxonomy (NCBI): domain Eukaryota; kingdom Metazoa; phylum Chordata; class Mammalia; order Chiroptera; family Vespertilionidae; genus Myotis; species Myotis daubentonii. The sequence continues at coordinate 70,005,978 of NC_081846.1, read as the reverse complement.
AGTAGTAATGATGTCTTATAAATCATAATATTTTACAGCTTTATAGATTGTTTTTACATACATTTTTCTTTAGTAAATGCTCACAACAACCCAGCAACTGAAGCTAGGAGACTAAGAGACACAGCCAAGACTTGAAGTAGGAGGTCTGACTCAGCTCCTTCCTGCTCCATCCACGTTGGCTCTCGAGCTGAACTCTAGCATGAAAACATTTTTCATTTGGCATTTTCTCCCACTAGGACTGGCATATAATTAGCAATTGAAACTATATATCAAGGGGGAAAAAGCACAGTCCTGGGGGAAGAAGGTAAAACTTACCTAAATACACAGAAACAAGGCACTCTAAGAAGTGTAAGATGCTTGGAACCTAGGGTTGAAAATATGACAGATCCGGGGGGGAGAGGACGGGAAGGGACAAATAGTAAGTGATCCTGAACTAATAATTATGCCAACATATACTGCTATAAAGCAGATTCAGGGCATTTAATGTAAGGACACTTTTGTCTTCCAGGATAAAGAGATGGAAATGATGGGCCACGGGGAACTAATTAAGACCTACCTTAAAGCCATTCATCTGTAACTTTCAAACTACCTGTGTTTTGAATTTGAAATGGTTATACTGATTTTATCCCTGATGCTTTCTTCATAGTTCAACTTAGATATGGTTTAACAATTAACATGAAAAGCTGATTTAAATAGTAGCAGTGATGTTATAATTATACAATAAAAGAAAATTTATATTCAAAGACTTGGTTCAAATCCTGGCTCTCCCATTGACAATGTTTGTGTAGTTATTTCTCTGAACCTCCACTTACTGTCCTGTAAAGTGTATGACATATCAACTCATAATAACTTTTTCCCAGATAATTGTGATTTTTTTAGGAGATCCTGAATTTAAGAATGTTTTATCTGGGATGCACCAGATTGGCATTATCTATTATCACACTTTGCTTCAATTAGTTCAGTAGCTTAGTAAAAATAATTTCTTAAATTATCCAGATAATTACCTCTTTAACACCCCAGTTTGATCTCTGTGTGCACTCAGTCCGTATCAGAGTAGTTAACAGTGAAATGGGAAAGACATTGGGAATTTACAATGGTCCTTGAACCACTGTGTACGGACAGCCTCTATTTTTTGTTAGCTTGTATATGAGACATTCATATCCAATCTTAAAGCTTACTTTGTAAAGAACGTTTCAATGCCAGAAATCCCATATGGTTTTGATGTAAGTAAAAGGTGTACATTTTCCTCAGGGTCAAGTCTAAAAATTGGACCACTACGGGCTCTGACCATATGTGTAAGAATCCAAAGGACCTGTGATCTCACCTGCCTCAATCATACGCCATTATTTACTCCACTTGTTTCTTGTGAATATGTATTCTTCTGGCCAAACATAGTGACATAGTGGATGAGAAGGTTAAGTAGTATCAGGAATATACAGATGAAAATACTGCATTACATGAGTTTTATGTGCCATAATGCAACAGAATCATAACTATATACATAATTCAAATCCACATAAACCATCATGGTGCAAGATTCCTTGAAACTACTTTCTTCTCCCAATATGAAATCTCAGTCTTGCTTAGTTTTAATTTTTTCAAAATTTAGAAAATGGTTATCTTCTACAACATAAATAATCACTACGATACCTTTTAGTCAGAGGGATCTAACTTAAGAAGAGAAATGGCACCAAAAGTCTACTATGTTTCAAAATTCTGCTATGTTTTCGAAATTTTACCATGTGGGGCAGAATCTGAGAAGGCAACTCAAAGAGAGACCAGAGTCTTAGCAAAAACCTCCAGATCTCTCCTTGCCATTAGTATTTTTCATAATACTTGTCTTTGGGCTGTGTATATTTGCCAGAGAGACTTTGCTTCCTAGAGCAAATATCCTGATATTTTAGAACCCAAAGATGTCTTATAATTTTGCAAACATTTATGTATTATCAAAATCCCTGTGAATCACTAGTCATTAAAATACCAGTTATCTACTTTTTCTGATTGCATTTTCATTTTAATTCTCCCATTTCCTGTCTGACCTTAATGTTTCAGAGAAAGGGAGGCATCCCACAAAAGAGATGACCTTTCGATTGTGAACTATAAAGCTTCCGAGGCCCTGATTTGGCCAGCCTGTTGGCTGCAAAGCCGTGGAATGCTGTTTTGCAGTTTCAAAAGTGATCGCACTCAGCTTCCCAGAATGTTTTATGCCTGGAGGATGCCGCATGAACAAGGGCAGCCTTGTTAACAAATTGCAATCTCTCAAAAACAAGATAGGATTCCGATATAAATCATCATTTCAGCTCACAAAGCTATGTTCTCCACCCCACTGAAGGCCTTCATTTACATCTAAAATGGTTAATACTGATCTCCACTAGAACTCCTAAGTGGCGGAATGCAGCTGCCCTGTGCTTAGTGACTCTGGGGTTAGGGAAGAATGACATCACCAAACTTAAGCATATTATCCATGCTGACATAGAGGCACCTTGTTTTCTCTTCTGTGGATAGAACAAGGATTGTGTTCTGGGTCTTGTTTTTTTCCTCCCAAAGAATACCTTTCCCCCACCACTTCTCAGCAGCTGCTATGTGAGGGGTTGAAAATGTCACTTCAACTAATGATGAATGATGCTTGACCTCTGGATGGGTTCCTCTGAATTTTAAGCAATGCTAAATTAATATGAAAGATCCCAACTCAAAGGACTCTCGGCTGTTATGAATTGCTTCGAGGATGGATTTGTGGAAAGCAGTCAGTAACTTTAGGGTTTTTTGTTGGGTCCTTGGTGGTGGTGGAGGGGGTGGGCCGGTGGGGGCTGTGCTCTGTAAGCGAGGTACAAGACAGAGTATGCTAACTCTTTAATGTGTTTTCTCCTGTGAGATTAATATTTTTTCATACTAGAAATATTGTCAGTAAGCAGACCCAGTTTGTGGAAAAAAAGTAACATTCTTGAAAGGGCAACTGCCCCACATGTCTTTGTTGTTTTTATTTGAATATAATTAATTATGTAAAGCAGTAGTTAGTAGAAGATTAACAATTAATAGATTTTGTCAAGTAGTCACACAGAAATTACTAACTAATTGAACAACGGGTCCTCTATTGTGTCAGAAAGCAGTGCTGAGTGTCATTCTCCTTATCTTTTTACTTTGTTGTTTTCACAGATCCCTTTTTTTCTAAGATGCATGTTTCACAGCAGACTAATAAATAAGTAACCCTGGTTGTAATTTTATAACACGCAAAAGGGTTTGAAATAAAAACACCTGTTTTAATTAGCATTATGGCTTGCTCACTTTAAAAGAAGTGATAATCCTGATGCAGTTAGCTGACATTTTTAAAGCTTTGAATTTCCATCTGTATCTTATATTACGATGTTGCAGGATTGTCACCAGTTAATTATGTTAACTTGGGAAGCATTGCTTGCATTTAGAATGAAAAACTTCAGCTTGAATAGACAGAAAAGCAGATGCTATCTTTCTTGTCAATTGCTTTGTTGTGAGCAACTTTTTCTGTATTTCTCGATCCAAAGGGAAGTTTAAATCTCTGTTTATTTTAAGTTTCACATAAACTACACAATGTCAGTATTCTTTGTTTTGGCTATACGTGTCTTGTGTATCTTTACATGTACAGCTTTTCCGCCCCTGAATCCAAAACCTGCAGTCAAATGATCTCTTCTTTAATTTTTAATTTGTTTGGTTGTGTCTAGGCATTATGGAGATTAGAGAATAACAAAATTTAAGAATAGGACAATTCTACATGGCTCAGTCCTCTCTCCAGTTAATTTTCATGCCACCTTTTTGCTTTTGTACATCAACCTTTTAAATGGTGCAAAAATACATGCAGCATCTGGGCACAACAAGGCAAGTTAAGGATGGAGTAGACACTCTAAGTAGGAATTTCCATGCTTTTGTGAGCTTAATGTTCCTTTAACATAGAGAGCAGCTGTGTTTATGTCAATAATTACACATTGAAATAAATGCATGTACATGTGTTTCTTTATGGGATTAAGGATGTTAGGAAGGGCCTTACACAAAAGATTTTTGTCCCTCCCATCCCCACCCAGAAAGTTTCTACAAAATTCACAACCAAGTTATACTGGTTTGAGATTCTGACATATTTTTCTAGGCATTTGGACTTCTAGGTTTCAACTGACGGACTATTGGGTTGACATGCTTGTGCTTTAGTTTGCCTTGATACCCCACACCTGTTCTCCACTCTGCACGACCCTGTTCAGTACCCAGGATCTGCCCTGGATGCACTATACCACAAAGGCCCTCTTGCCAAAAGGATTCCAACTAGATTGGGCCAGTAGGAGGTGTCTGCCGGAGAGCAGAGGGCAGGAGGAGACAATGCAAGAATACAGTGATTGTTAATGCTTAATCACCAAATTACTGTCATAGGCAATAAATGCTCAGCTTTCCAAAGCAAAGTGAGATCAAGGAAAAGTGGATTGCTGTAGGCAGGATTCCTGGGGATGAGAGGGCTTCCTTTGGGCTTTAAAGAATTGATAGGATGAGGTAGAAGGTGGGAATGGGTATGATCGTTTAGGTAAAAAATGAGCAAGAACCAAAGTATGGAGGTTATAAAGTACAGTTCTTTTTTGGGACTTGCGATGATTTGGGTCTGAGTGAAGTGTAAAGTTAAGATTCAATGGCAGGTTGTGCCATAGAGTAGAGGCCTTTCATTTGATGGAATAAAAATCTTAGTCTTTAAAATGCAAGGCAAAGATGTGTCATATATAAATACAATCTGTAAATATAATTTACTGTGGAGGCTCATTCAAGTGCTAAGTCCCACATTCAAATTAATCATGGCCTTCTACCACTTAAAAATAGCTCTCTGTTCATTAAAGAAAATATAAACCAGCTTTTCAAAAAAAAGTGTATATATATTGTGTTCCTAAAACAATTGTATGCCTTTAACCAAGATTCATCATTTAGTACTGTCTTTATAAACCTTTTGAACTCAGGCAGAGAGTATAAATCTGAAAGGTTACCATACTTGACCATCCAAGTTTCCAATTTGGTCGCAAACTATGAACTTGTTGTTTGCATAGACACAGCCAATTGGACCTGGGAAACACCTGTCACTCCATGTGTTTCATCCCTCTCGACTTTAGATGTGTTTTGCCCCATAAAATGTATACCATGGTAACTATTGTGAATCAGGAACACATCAGAGAGCATTGGGTTTGCAGTGACCAGGGTCCTTCAGCACAGATGACCTAAATCACAAAGTGTGACTGGTTCAGAGCTCCGAAGACTGCTGCCGCTCCTCTAGGGACAAAACTGCAGAGGGATTTATCTTGTCGAACAAGTTGACTTGTGCAGATGCTGATTATTGGAGATAAACTGTTAATGCAAGAATCCACGTTGTTGGTTGGATATTTCTTCCATATCATCTGGAGCTGTTTGCTTAAATAATTATAGTCTCACTTCTAGGACATAAATTTAAATGGCACTTTTCTTGCTCTACCTGTTTTATATGGTCATTTTCCTCTTTTATTGTTTTATGTGGTCTTGTGAGTGAGGCAACAGTGTTAGAAACTTAACTGTGACACTTCCTGTATGAACTTGAGCAAATTAGTTAATTTCTCTGATTCTGAGATCTTCACATGTTAACTGTGGCAATCCTACTTTGCTTGGTTTCTATGGAAGTTAAATAATATCATATGTGCAAACTGCCTATCACAGTGACTGGCACACAACAGGGGCTAGGCTAATGGCTTTTGTTGTCATTGCTGTCATTTTCATTATTATTATTCAACTTTTACCTCTATGCTGATAATTCTCAAATTGACCTATTCAATCTTTAGCCCTTTTACTAAGTTCCATATCCAAATATCCAAATGTCCACTGGATATTGCTATATGAAATGGCAATCACATACAAACCAAAATGATTATCTTTGTTATCTTCTTGTCGAGAACAAATTAAATGACTACAAAGTCCTAGCTACTTTTTCTCAGGTGTATAGTATAAGACAACTACCATGAGCACATCTGCATCCTTCTAGCTAGAAACTATAGTTGGCCTTTTGTTTTGTTTTGTTTTGTTTTTATTTGTTTTTTAATCTTCACCCAAGGATATTTTTTCCATTGATTTTTAGAGAGAGTGGAGGGGAGAGGGAGAGACAGAGAGAAACACCAATGAGAGAGAGAGACATCGATTAGTTGCCTCCCGCATGCCTCCGACCAGGGCGCGGAGCCTGTAACCGAGGTACATGCCCTTCACCAGAATGGAACCCAGGACTCTTCATTCTGCAGGCCAGAGCTCTATCCACTGAGTCAAACCAGCCAGGGCAGAAACTAGAATTTTATTTCACTCTCTTTTCCCTTTATCTCAGCTCCTTTCATTAAATTTTAAGTCTGACATAATCAGCCTTTTGTTTGCATTTCTACAAACACTACTTAGTTCTGGCCTTCATGACGACTTGGTCTATTGCAATAGCTTCCTAATTAAGTTGTATATTCCTACCTTCTCACCTCTCAAATGCATCATTATTTTCCCAACTTACTGAACTCTGTAAAATAGTCTGGATGATATTATTTCCCCACTTGAACTTTTGATGGTTCTCTCTTGTCTAAAAGAGGACATTTAATCTCTTAGCATAAGAGTTAAGGCATTCCATTGACTTCCAAGCTAAGTTCTCACTGCATTTCATAACCCACCTTTGCCCTAGCCATACAGAGGCTGCTTGCCAATAAGAAAACGTTCATCCATCGTATATGTGCTTGCTAGAACAGTGCTTCTCAGACTTTAGCATGCATCAGGATCTCCTGGAGGACTTATTAAATCACAACTGAATCCCCCCGGGGGGATCCTGAATCAGGAGGTCTGCTGTATGACTTGATAATTTGCATTTCTAACAATGGCCCATGCGATGCAGATATGGCTGGTCCTGGGACCACATCTGTACAATCCTGGCTCAAAACATCCTTCCTCACCCATCTCAGTCCATCCAAATCCTATGAATCCCTTACTGCCATTGTCTTGGAGAAATTTCACCTGGCACCCCACCCAGAATGAGCCAGTCCATACTCTGTGCTAGCAGAGTGACAGAGGTTTGGAGCTAGATTGACTGAATTCTAGCTAAATACCTGAGTGAATTTAGATAAGTTGCTTAATCTCTCAACCTTCATTCCCGCCCACACCCCTCATCAGTAACATTGAACTAACAGTATCTATAGTTTATGTCCATGTGAGGATAAATACATGCGAAGCACTTAGAACAGTACCTGAGAAGAACACACCTCCATTATGTGTTAGCTGGTTGTATATAGTTTTAATCTAACACTCCACTTAGCCATGAAATGACATTTGGGGTATCCAGACCTAAGTCCCTTTCTAGATGTTAAGTTCCCTGAAAGCAGAGACCACATCTTTATGAATCCCCAGAAGAGTAGCTCTGTGCTTAGCACTTTAGAGAAATCCAGTATAAGAAAGTTTAATTAAATTGAAATTAAGAAAAGATTGTAAAGGGATCTTAAGTGGGTAAAAATCTTCTAAACAATAAACAAGCCAACCATTTCTTTTCCCCTCATCATAAAGATGAAAAAATGAGGTCAATTATTAATAATACATTGTAGATTGAAAGTAGGTTTGCCTCTTCCTTTGAATATTCTAAACTCTATAATTAAAACAACTTCAAATTGAAAGATTGTAAAGAAGAAATTAATCTTACTGGTAAGTAAAAAAGCAAATCCCGTGGTTGATGATAGATATGACCTGTTAGCAATAGTTACACTTTTATGCTTTCTTTTCTTACAATCAGCATGTGGAGACCAGCCTAATCCAATTAACTGTAATTCCCTTTTGTAGAGACCGTAAAATAGTGCATGATACTGAAACACCATTGAAGTCTTATCTCTGGTAAGATAATCAAAATGGATTCTCATTTTCCAACTACCAGCAGGTCTTTATAAACTTCAGGAAAAATAGAGTATTTTGACTTCCCTGAACTTATGATATGATACAAAATAACTGGTCTCTGAACTTTAATCCCTTTTACATGCCTAACCTTCATTCTCTAGTCTTCTTTTTCTGCTTGGTAATGATTTCATGAATACACCTGAGTGTCTCTCTTTCATTTCCTGACCTCCTAAATATTTTTTACAGTGTATATGCAATATTTTAACACAACAGAGCTTTTCAACTAAGTTCTGTGCTCATGGTGCCTCACACAGTCTCTTGCGCATATATGCACTCTGATCCATCCTGCTCACTCCTGCCAGAGAAACTTTCTAGAATATTACTGTCCTATTGTAGCCATCTTGCCTGTTTCAATTGTAAGGACCTTCATGCTCTGGCCTGTACCTTCCTTTCCATCCCCAACACTCTGAGATACGGAACCTATTGTTCTGTGCTCTCCAGCAACTCTGGTCCCACAAATGCATCATGTTCCTTAGTACTTGGCATGACTGGTACTTCCAATGTTCTTTATACTAGTATACCTCTTCCCTCCCTCCTCCCCTAACCCCACCCCACCAAGTTTCCTTTGACCACCATCCAAAGCTACATGCCAAACTTCTATGTTGCCATAACCATCTACACAAAGTTATATTGTAATTTTTTCAATTTTTCTGAATTTCTTATATACTGAAAGAAATTCAGAAAAATTGAAAAATTAATGGATCATGGTAAATGCTACTATATAACTTTGAGCTTTAAAACCAGGCTTTTGAAATCTATTATTTTCACTGCAGCAGCTACAACGTGCCTAGCACAAAATTTGAGTTTAATAAATATTTGATAAATGAATGAATGAGTGACTTAGCAAGCTAATTACATATTTGATATCAGTTTTATTTTAACTGATTTGAAAATGTGTTTGAAAGAGAAAGATGATCAAAAAGAATACAAAAATGATGCTGTATATGGATGTGTGTGTACATATAGTAATTGTTATTGTTATACTATGAAATAGCATCTATAATCTAAGGAGGTTAAGATTTGACAAGTAATGCAAATCTATATATATAAAAGTCTAAGCTATCATTACGACTGAACAACCAGAACAATCGGTCAACCAGTCACTATGATGTGCATTGACCAGAGGGCAGATGCTCAATGCAGGAGCTGCCCCCTGGTGGTCAATGCACTCCCACAGCCAACCTCCAACTACCGCTCCCCCTAGCTGGCCTCCTAATAGCCCCCATCGAGGGGCCAGCTGGCCAACCTACAGTGGCCCCTCCCCCAGCCGGCCAGCCCCCCTGATAGGCCTTGATCACTGACCAGGCCAAGGGACCCCACCCATGCACGAATTCATGCACCAGGCCTCTAGTATATCCATAAATAGTAAAATAGAAGTGCATCAGGTTCTAAGCACTACACTAAACCCTAAGGATACAAAGTTTAATAAGAACAAGCTTCTTTGGAGGAGGAATGGAGTATAGTTAAATTACTTAGGGTGTGCCTGGAGGGATGGTATTATCAAGCTAGAATTAGAGACATAGTAAGCAGGATCTGAAATGAAGCCCCAATGTAGGCCAGAGTAAGGACACCTGAATGATGTCAGGAACCATAGGGGGAAACCCAGGCGTTAGTGCCACAGGTTTGTTTAGTGTTAGATTGGAAGACAAGACAAGCAAGAAGAGCATCTGGTCACAGAAGCCTGTATGTCCCGACACACATCACAAGAACATGTACGATGAGGTTATTCCAAGTACATCTCTGCTCTGCCGAGAGAAGTTCATCTGGAATCTGGGCTCCTTGGAAATGTCTTAGTAACTGTAGAAACCACGGAAAACCCTCCGAGTTTGGAGTTTACATAGTTATCATCATGGTCATCTTTATTTAAAAAGGTACTTATTACAAACTAATTGAGCATACCTCTGTATTAATGAAACAAACATAAAATTAAAAGGGGTAGCTCCTTCCCTAGAGATAGCACAATCATAGTATTGACACTAAAGAGAACTTGAGAATTGTCAGGACATCAAGAGATAGACATCTTTTAATCCTCATTCTGTCTTTATAAGTGCCTTCCCACACACCCATTATTCTTGCACTTAGCCAAATATCTGACACCTAGTAGGTGTTTCATAACTTGTTGTAATTAATTAATATGTTAATTAATTTAATTGATATTTTATTTGTTTGACTTTATATGGTTAACTGAATACTGAAATTGACATAATTTATGTCAATTTCATATATAATGTTAATTCCAGATATAATATATTGTGGAATTCCATCTATTCATTTCATGTTCAGCAAGCTCATTCTTTCTTTTTATTTGACTTTGTTTCTATTAGTTTCTTATTTCATAAGGAAAGTTATTGTTATTGGTACTCATTTTCTTATTTGTAATTATTATTGTTATATAGTTATTAAACATCAATTGTTTACCAGTTGTAATTTATTTATTTATTTATTTTTATTTTTATTTTTTTTAAAATATATTTTATTGATATTTTACAGAGAGGAAGGGAGAGAGATAGAGAGCCAGAAACATCGATGAGAGAGACATTGATCAGCTGCCTCCTGCACATCTCCTACTGGGGATGTGCCCGCAACCCAGGTACATGCCCTTGACCGGAATCGAACCTGGGACCCTTCAGTCCGCAAGCTGATGCTCTATCCACTGAGCCAAACCGGTTTTGGCAGTAATTTAAACATTTAATTTTATCAGAAGTTAAATCTCCCATAAGAGTCTCTCGTGTTTTTAACAAAGATTTTATGTCTATTTTTACTCCAAGTCTTTGTCTCTCTCCCCATTTTACCCTTTGATCTATATTTTTTCAGCTATATAATTAAAGCCACAATGTATTATGGGCATCTGAGAAGAGTTACAGTCAGCAATGAATATATATTCTGAATATGCCATAGTTTCTCAAATATTGTGATGGTAAAATAAATTGATGCACTAGCCATGAAGGCAATTTGGCAAGGTCTATCAATATTTTAACTATACACACAACATTTGACCTGGAATTTCCAGGTCTTAGGAGCTTTTTGTACTCATACAGGTACATACTTATACTTACATATAAATTATATAAGTACAAGATTATTCACACTAGCACTATGCAAAATATTCAACAATTGAAAACTGGTTAAGTAAATTATTATACATCCATAAAATTAAATATGTAGCTGTAAAAAACAAGAAATGAGAAAGCTCTCTATGTCCTGATTTTGAACAATTTATATGGTATATTGTAAGTGAAAAGAATCAAGATGCAGAACAGTGCATAGATTATATCACTGTTTATGTGTGTTTTTTAAAAAAAGTGGTGGTAGAGGATAATATTGTTTGAGTGTAGAAAATGTCTTTGAAAGGATACATTAGAACTTGATCATAGGATGTGAACTGGCTAACTAGGGAGAGACTAGCAAGAAAATATGGCAGTATACTCATATATTTGTAACTTTACATGGTGTGAATACATCTATTTCAAAATAAAATAAAACTTTAAAAATAACAATAAGCACCAAACTTTTCATATTAAACAGTTATATGTTTTCAAGCATCATGTTATCAAGTGTTTTGACAACTTTGATCAACTAGTTTTTATAGCTCTTTTGTAATAAAAACAATGCACACTGTGAATTATTTGTATGAATTATGGTTCTCCAAAATTATGATAGAAAGGGACACAGAGTGATTTTATGCTCCATATCTTTGAAAACCCAAAGCCACTGGAGTTAGACAGGCAGACTCATTTGAGGTTAAAAAAATATCGAAGACTTTTAATTCATAAAAAGACAAAATAGCCAGTTATTGATAATAGAAAGATTCATTACAGAATCTATATCACTACTCTGAATCTGGAACATCATATAAAGGCAGAATTAAGAAATGCTGTTATTCTGTTATTTCACAAAGAAACTGATGCATGGAGATCTAGTTATCCTGGCGAACTTTATGCAAGTAGTTGTAGCACTCTGGCTATTCTTGTGATACAAAGTAGAAAACTTACTTAACTATTCCCATGAAACAATCAAAATTTACATAGAATAAAATTATTATCCCCAATAATTGCTAGAAACCTCTTTATTTTGGTTAGCTTAAGTTGACAATTAACAGATGTCTTATCTAGGAATAAAAGGATTTCAACAAATGAGGGTAGCACTCTTTTAATCTATCAATTTTGTTCACATTTTATCTGTTTTTCTGATGAAATATTTCCAGACAGAAGACTTCTAACCTAGCAAAAATCCCAGTACTTCCTCTGCTAAATGATACTATTTCAACCCCCACAAACACCAACAATGTAATAAAGGGAACAATAAAAGTCAAAAATTATATTAGACTAGATGCCTGATGCAAGAAATTCATGCTTGGCCCCTTGCAGCCTCACCTTCCTCTGGAAGGTCATCCAAACGGTTGTTCTGCTGTTTGGTCTAATTAGCATATTAGCTCTTTATTATATAGGATTCTGAAAACATTTTGCCAAAGTCTGACTGACAAAAAGGTACTGTCCACATAGAAATTTTAATCCTATCTAATAATAGACAAACATGGTAATTAACCGTACCTTCGCTACACCTCCCATTGGCTAATCAGCATGATATGCAAATTAACCGTCAACAAAGATGGTGGCTAATTTGCATATACCGTTTGGGAGTGAAGGCTGAAGACACCGTAGAAGGAAACCAAGCAAGGGAGCCGAGGTAGCGGGGATGGGCAGGGTAGGATCCGCAGAGAAGGGCGGGGTAGGAGCCGCAGAGGCGGGAGCAAAGTCCTATTCTTGCAGAGATCCTCCTGCAATGGGCCTCTAGTAATGCTATAACAAGCCTATATTAGATATTTTACATATGTTGCTTTACTCAATTCTTACACAAAATTAGGAGGAAGATATGATAGTTCTCATTAGAGAAGTGAGGGATTAGTACATTAAGTAACATCTATATATTTGCCTATACGTACAACAGACATGTTTCTATATTTGGGCATTTATAGGACTTATATTTATTTCCTAGATGTCATTATGAGATCTGTTTTGACCTGAACTTCTGCTTGATATTTACAAATGTAATATAACTTAGAGAGAACAAATAGCAATGGTGTTGAAATTTAGAGCAGAGAGGAAGGGAACTAAAAAATGACTTTGTTGAAATTTAATCCTATGGATTCTCTACCCTTTTGACTGTGTAATGTATGAAATCATCCATGGAATTCAAGCAAATTTAGAATCTGTTTAGAGAAGATGGTCAACTAAAATGAACCATTGTGTATAGTGTCTGCAGAGTACAAAAAGCCTTTGAAATAAGAGCAGTGTTGGAAACTCTGAGTATAAAAGGAATTAAAGAAATATATATTGGTACCATGATATGTCCTTTCTTAAAATTTATGATCCCAAAAATAAAGTCAATTCATGTTGCTGTGGTGGTGTTGGTGTTGCTGTTGTTAGAATCTGAACAAGGCTATCTCTCCACGGTGCCTAGACAAAAGAAAAAAAATCGAGAGGCCTGGAGAGAAGCATCACAGCATAATGTCAATAACGCTATTTTATAAGGTGGCATTACACATGGAGTTATCATGGGAAGATGTTTTATGTTATGCCATTATAAATTAAAAATACACAATGCAATGACACATGTGTTATACTTTACACCTATGGTGATTGCTTCACAAGTTTTAGTTTTACCTATTCATTATGTTATTATTTACATTCAAATGAAATCTGAGGAAAAATAAAAATAAAACAATTTTTGCTCCTGACTCAGTTTCTGTACTGAATACAGAAGGCTGTTCCACCTCCTTCAAAGAGAAAAACTAAACATATTTTAGATGAGCCTGTGATGTCCAAAGAAATATACACAACATGATGTAATAGAAAGCAAGCCAACATGCAGGTCAAAATATCCCATTCAATATTAAGAAATAAAAGCTCTTCTCTCACCAAAACCGGTTTGGCTCAGTGGATGGAGCGTCGGCCTGCGGACTGAAAGGTCCCAGGTTCGATTCCGGTCAAGGGCATGTACCTTGTTTGTGAGCACATCCCCAGTGGGAGATGTGCAGGAGGCAGCTGATTGATGTTTCTCTCTCATCGATGTTTCTAACTCTCTATCTCTCTCCCTTCCTCTCTGTAAAAAATCAGTAGAATGTATTTAAAAAAAAAAAAAAAGTTCTCTCTCTCTCTCTCGCTGTCTCTCTCTTTTATGTTTTAGCATCATAGACAGTTTCTGGAAATGTTCTTGGTTCCTCACAGTTCCAGAGGCTAGAAGTCCGGGATTAAAGTGTTGGCAGGGTTTTCTTAGTCTACGGCCTCCTGCCTTGGTTTGTAGATGGCCATCTTCTCCCTGTGTTATCACACAGTCTTCCCTCTGTTCATGTCTGTGTCCTAATCTCCTCTTTTTATAAGGTCACTAGTCATATTGGATTAGGGCGCACCCATCTGACCTCATTTTACGTTTAGTACCTCTTTAGAGGCCCTGTCTTCAGATACAATCACATTTTGAGATACCAGGGGTTAGAACTTTAACATATGGATGGGGAGGAGGGGACACAATTCAGACATAACAGACCACATATTTGGAGTAATATTCTTTGAGTTTATTGAGTTTGTTCCTGCTTGTACTCAAGGTCAATCAACTATTACTCTATGGTACAGAAATAAAATGTAAAATGTCTAGAACATAATCTATAGTCATGAGTAGTATTACTGAGCACCTGGTGAAGCACTCTCCTTTGAGGAATACAGAGCAGCCTCAACGGCTGTAGCTTTGAAAAGCACATTATACAATCTCTGATATGTAGTCTTAGTTGAATCTGTTTGTTTAATAAAAATGAAGTGAACAAACAAATTAACTGGCCAACTGGTCTAGTTTCCTAAGAATGCCCTCACTGAGCCTCATGTTATAACCAAGGTATTGTAGGAAGCGGCTTTAGGGAGTACAGCATGTAAAGATACAGCTTTGGACACGGATTTACATCAACATGTGTGAGAATTGGAACCTCTCTAATCCACCAGAAATCAACTGTCACTTTAAGGAGCCAACACAACAGGAAAGGTTGAGCTAGTCAAATGATTCAATGAACTTCCTTTTGATCCTCTCTTTTAAGCACTAAACTAAAAATCAGCTAAACCCTTATGGATAAATAGTGTTTTATCCACTTTAATATCTAATCTTCCAGTTTGATTTTATGGCCAAACATATTATTATTTTTCTGATCTACAGTCCCACTGGCATCACTTTCATTCATGATGTGACTTTCATGTACCCAGCAGGCCTTTCAGATAAGGTTTCCAAATGGTCATCTGCGCTGGAAGCAGATACCGCATTCTTTATGAGGGTTTCACAATGTAATAGGTTCTTGTCACTATATTAATGAAATCAGAGCTATTCTCTCCATATCCTGGGAAAGTTGGGGTTTCTTTTCCGCTTTTTTATTACAACAGTAAAATAAAAGTTGGAAAGAGGCTTTAAAAGTGCCATGGAAAAAATTACAAGGTAAAAACGAACTTTTTTTTTTCAATACACAAAGAATTACCTTTTTACTATTGTGTTTCTATTTCAGTCTAGATAATTCAAATGATCTGCAACCACATTTCAACCAATACTGGTTTAATAAAGTGCATTTTGTTCAAATCAGATCTGATATTCCAACTTCTGGTCACACCAATCTATAGAGCAATCTATACTAATACAAGGGTAATATGCTAATGAGACCAGATGTCTTCCAGACGTCCATCCAGACAAAGCCACAGCGGCAGGGCCAGTGGCACAGGAAAGGTGCTGCCGCGGGAGTGGGAGCAGAGGTGGAGGCGGCGCTGCTGCCCCTTTCGCAGAGGCAGTGTGAAGAGGTCTTGGTGCGGGCTGGTCCAGCGCCACAGCCCCTTTCACAGAGGCGGTGCGGGAGAGGGGGCTGTGCGAGACAGGCCTCGGCGCTGCCCCTTCTGCAGAGGCGGCATGGGAGAGGCCACGGTGAGGGCCCGGTCCTGGTGCCATGCCTCCGCAGAGGCTGGACAGGGTGCGACCTGCTGTGTCTCAACTTCCCACAGCCCCTACCCCAGCCAGCCCGGCCACAGATTGCCCCACCAGTGGGCAGGGGGCAGGGCCAGCACTAAGAAGTGAGGGCCTAGGGCTGGCAGCCATAGCAGCCGACAGTGGCAGCAGCAGCAGGGTGATGGGGGCAGCGCCTTCCCATGATTGGCCCAGTCGCCTCCCACAGAGGAGTGGGCCTAGGCCATCAGTAGAACATCCCCTTAGGGCTCCCAGACTGACAGAGGGGGCAGGCCGGGCTGAGGGACCCCACCCCCAGTGCACGAATTTTCATGTACCGGGCCTCTAGTATCTATAATAATGAAAGGCTAATATGCAAATAGTCTTCACACCCTCACGCCGTAACGACTGATCAGTAGGAGGCTGCATCCCCGCCCAGCTCTAGCTTGGGACGTGACTGATGCTGTGTCTCCACCGGAGGACTGAGGACGGACGTGACATGCTGGCGAGGCTTGATGGGGGTGGGGCCGGCAGGGTCTGGGTCTCAGGTGATTTTGAGGTGCATGTGGGTGGGCAGAGACTTGAATCTGGTGCACCCCAGACTCTGACAGGAGGGAGGAGGGAGCCTGAAACCCGCACCCAGGACCCACACAGCAGGGCAGTGGCAGTTAGTGGCGATCAGGCAGGCAGGGGAGGGCAGTTAGGGGCGATCAGGCCTGCAGGCAGAACCAGTTAGGGGTGAACAGGCAGGGAGACAGGCGAGTAGTTAGGAGCCAGCGGTCCCGGTTTGTGAGAGGGATGTCTGACTGTCTGACTGCTGGTTTAGGCCCGATCCCTGTGGACATCCCCTGAGGGTTCCCGGATTAGAGAGGGTGCAGGCCAGGCTGAGGGACCGCCCCCCGCCCCCCCATGCACAAATTCCATGCACCAGACCTCTAGTATTATTTAAGGGTAAAGTGGTGATTAAGTTACTTGTGGTATGTATTTATTACATTTAATTTATTTTAGGGAGGGAGTTGTCACATGGGGAGGAAGTGTCTACTAGAATCTGGTGGATAGAGGCCAGGAATGCTGGTAAACATCCTATAATATGTAGGGCAACCCTTTACAACAAACAATTGATTAGTGATATTTAGATGTGCCTTTTTCCTTAGAAACTGCCACAACCTACTATGGCTATCAAAGGTCCATCTTTCAGTTCTCCTTCCTAAGAAAGATTGTTCCCAATAGTGATTGTCAAATTATTTTTTCACATATAATTGTTTTTAGCTTGATGTAGATAACTTTTACTTAGAAAAAGTTATCTTTAAGAAAGAGCATTTCAAGACAGCCTTGTTTGGATACAACATTTAGGTATTTGGATATATTTTTTTGTAATCAAATAAAACTCACATAGTATTTGGATTCAGGAGTTTTACTCACCTTCAATTTTGTTTAAATGCTTTAAACCAAGAACATTGAAAAGAGCCTAAATGAAGGTCAGGAGAAAACAACATGGATTAATAGAATGAGGATTGTGAAGTATCTTGATTAAACCAGACTTCCTCGCAGTATTGGACTCTAGCTTGCAAAGTTTTTATATGACCAACTATATCATGCTGAGGTAAATCCTCTATAACAACCAGGATGGTTTATGATGTTGGCTCAGTATTTCCACTGCCTTAATCCCTTGCATAGTTTGTCCTTTTGGTCTTTATTCACATTAATATCCTAATATCTTGCACATGATTGTTGCCTACTGCTTCCCAAATGTTTTTCAGATATGTTTTCTCATCTGCTACCAACAACTTTTCTTCTACCTATCTTCATTTTACAAATAAACAAATATCTAAGGAATTAGCAGTAAATCCAGCAGTAAATATTTCTCACGCTATCATCTTTCCTCTTTACTCCATTGCCACCTAACAATTTGACCCATCTTCTGCCCATTTCCTAATGCAGTTTCTTTTTTGTTTGTTTGTTGCCAATTTGTTTTATATCTCTTTATATAAAATATCTTCCTTTTATAAATGGGTAATTAAAAAAGATGAGCTTGGCTGGTGTGGCTCAGTGGATTGAGCATTGTCCCATGGACCAAGAGATCTGGGTTTAATCCCTAGTCAGGGCACATGCCCAGGTTGCAGGCTCAATTCCAAGATGCAGGAGGCAACTGATCTACTAATATAAATCTTTCTCATCATTGGTGTTTCTATCTCTTGCTCCCACTCCTTTCCTCTCTATCTAAAAATCAATAAAATTATTTCAAAAAAAAGATGAGTCCATTTATAGTAAAAGCATAGTCTCAAGTAAGACATTTAAGGATACCAATCTAAAAGTCACTATCTGTGACGTAATAGTATAGCTATTACTGATTGCAGTTACTACTTATCTACCTTTTCCCTTTCAGCTTCTGCTGCCAAGTTTAAATCTGAACATAGTGGTTTTCAGGCAGGGGCTTACTGGATCCTTATCCTGGATTCATTCTTGTCGGCCATGGAAAAGTTACTTAATCTACCCATGTCTCATTTTTCTCTCCCTGTGAAATAAAGATGATGATAATAATATAAATAGTTCTCACTTTCTCATTGAAAAAATTATATTAGATAAGGAATGTAAAGTTCCTTAGAATAGCATAGTCCCTACTAGAATGTAAGCACTAAGTAATTGTTGTTTATTGTTTTTGGTAGCGTAGCATCCTGAAATGTAGTTTTATAAATTTGTTCTCAAAAGATTTAGATTTTGTCAATAAAAATGAGCAACTCTTAAGGTCATATTAAAGAAATTTCCATATGTGTGTATCTAGTGTTCTAGTTCTCTGCCTACCTAAGGTAAACTTCATAAATCAATATTTATTGAGTAACTTCTATATGCTTTTATAGGCTTCCTTATAGTGGTCCTCAACTGGGGATAACTTTGCAAATATTTTTCATCATCACCACTGGCAAGTCTTACTGAGGCCAGGGATGCTACTAAACATCCAAGAATGCAGGACAGCCCCACAACACAGAATTATCCAACCCTCAGGTCAACAGTTCTTCACTGTTGAGGAACTCTGCTCTTCTGGAAAGAGAAGAAATAAGATGTCATCATTGCTAGCAGTTTCAGTTTTGTTAGAAAATGCCTATCAAATAATACAAATGTATTTAGAATGATACCTGTTAACACTGAAAGAGTTACGCCAGTTCGTCTTGAGAACTGGTTGGATTCATGATAAGGCATGTGAATATGGACAAAACTGTATGCTTAGATAAGTCACAGTGGCCTTGAAAAATATACCTTAAAATCCTCTAGTTCATAATAATTTAATATAAAAATTAGATATTATATTTCACTACTTGCCATATTATTTCTTTAAGCTACTTGTTGAAGTGGTACAAATTATTGTTGTTTTTCTTTGAATGAAGATTACATAGATATCTAGAGTAGGAATGCAGGTTTAAGCAACACAAGTTTATATTGATATTATATGGCATTTCAAGTGGGCATCATCAAATGGTATTTATTGATTGGTAATTTTTAAGGTATATTAAAATATTCTAATTGTCACAGTCATTTGAATTAAGTGATTTCATGTGAGCATAACTAATACCAATGGCATTTTCCTTTAGTCACAATTATTTGTTCTTGTTTTCTTACTCAACATGAAATCATTCTCTTTTTTACCTGAACATTTTCCTTTGACAATCTCAAACCTATGTATCAAAATGGCATGTTATGTTGGACTTTTCTGATAAATTTTTGGTAGAGATAGTTGTGTGTGTGTGAGCATGTGTATGTGTGTATTTAGGTTTCCACTTAAAGTTCAGTGCCAAAGCTAGAGTACTTATACATTTTCTAAATGTGTTTTAAGCAATAAGTTGTACAACATTTTTAGAACATGTGTTAAGCTATTTCTCTAAGAATGAAGCTCTTAACAAAACATAAGCACTCTGCATGAGATCTTAGCAGCAAAGTGCTTAAAAGATAAAGTAAGAATTGGTACCATGGGAAGAACACCAGCTGTAGAGCGCACAGGTCCATTATGAGAAGTATGGTGGTGGGTAGGGAGAAAATGATTTAATCAGGAGTAAAACCAATTTTATTATAAGGGCACGCAGGGGGTGTGGCACCATAGTGAGAGGGACATTTCAAAATATCTGACAGATTTCAACAATGTGAAAACCCTGTTCTTTAAAGTGACAGTAAACCCCATCAGGTCTCCCTTTTTGATGCTATTGTTAACAGTTGACTGTTTAAAGCTGGCCTGCTAAGATGCTGTCGTCCTATTTCAATAGTGTGTAGCCAAATAAAAGACTAATTGTTGAAATACAATCAATCAAAAATGATTGCAGGGCAGAAGGAAGGTCTCCTCTGCTGACTTTGTTGTGGATCATATTATTGTGTTATGAGTGAGGTAGGAATGGAGAGTGAAAAGGAAGGAAAAAAAGTAGCCTGTCTGAAATACACATATCCACCTTCATTCCTTCTCATTGCAAGCATCCTGGTGAGCAGGAACATCACTTACTAGCCCTGGAAATAATAAAATAATAGTCCATTTAGAAAAAAGATCTGATAAGGATTTCAGCTAATATTTTTAAAAGGACATGAACAGTATTAGCAAAACAGCTCATGCAGAGATTCCCTACAGTGACAATTCTCAGCTTTTTTTTTTTTTACAATTTCCGTACAAATTCTTCTCTGCATTGAAAAACTGATACCAAGAGGGCATTTGCATGTGAGCCTAAGACACTGGTAAAGAAACAAAATTCCAGTTGACCAAATACCTGTTAAGTTCTTGCCAGAATATTCAGCTTTTCAGTGAACCCTCAGGTTGTCTGAAATGAGTAGCTTTAGTTTTCATTAAGCCCAGAATCCAAAATCTTTTCCATGTTGCATGTTTGGAAAGACAAATACTATGGATCAGCTGCAATGCTTTTGTGCCTGCGTCCTTTTAGCTGTATGGAAGGATGTCGTTTTCAGACCCTAGTCTATCACTTCTTGGGTGAAAATGATTCCAGGCTTTCATATTGAGGGCAAAAGGGGAAAAAAATAATAACCTGACATCCCTTTATTTACTCTAAAAACTTCATTTTGGCATTTATTGTCTTGAATATGTAAACGTTTCAACTCACTCAGGCTTCCCAAGCAAGCATTTCCGTTGTTTCTGAGAGGAGTTGGTAAGCACTTGTGGTTTGTCTTTAGTGTGTTATCATTTCTGACAGCTTTGCATAGCCTGCGTAGGCCAACAGGGGTCTGTCTAATATTGTTTCTGGGCACATTTTCCTCGATGAGATGAGAACTAAAAAAAGATATTTTTGAAGCAGTAAGAAAGAATTAATATCCTTTCTCACTCAGTATTCTATTCCTTGCTGACTATATTCAGAAGAGAGAGAGAGAGATGAGAGAGAGAGAGAGAGAGAGAGAGAGAGAGAGAGAGAGAGAGAGAGAGAGAGGTGTTAGCCATTATTCCCTTGTACATAGCAAGGCTAACACATGTAAAGCAATAACTCATTTTCTATTGCCATGTTTAGCATATGTCTCCTGTTGGCTCAGCAAGGCCTTTAGGCCGGTCCCTTGAGCCGGCCATCATTGGCAACTCTTAGCCCCTCGGCCTCAAACCCAAATAGCTTTGAATCACGTTGAGCTGTGATGCTAATTTTCATACTGCTGCATTATGGGAATAAATGTATCTGACATACTGTGTCAATGGTGCTGTCTCTTTGTGTGTCTTGTTTTTTTGTTAGCTGCATTCCTACAGATGGTATTCCATTGAAAATGTTCCCTTCCTACGGAAAAAAAAAAAGGAGAAAGAAAAAAAAATGCACAGCACCAAACCTCTAGGTGCAGAAGGCTGTTAACGGTTGCTGATGATAGTAGGCAAACATTAACATAATAATTAGTGTCTTGTAATTGTTTCATTAAAACCAGTTGTTCCATTTCTCCTCGTGTTTTCCCAGAAGAGAAGCTGAATTTGGACGACAGCCAGTGGGAGGACATCCACGTTGTCACCGGAGCACTGAAGATGTTTTTCCGGGAGCTGCCTGAGCCGCTCTTCCCTTTCAGCTTCTTTGAGCGGTTTGTGGAAGCGATCAGTAAGTACCTCGCACACAGGCGCGGTTGGCGGAGTGAGCTGGCAGCGTGGAATTATTAAGTAAATAATAAGAGAGACGATAATAGCAATCACGGAGATAATAATATCCCCAATGAATGCTCCACACCTTTCAGTTTAGTGTTTGTGTTTTTGATGGCTTCTTTTTTATTTCTGGCCCTGTAATATTATCTGCGTGTGTTTTTTTTAAAATAAAATATAGGCATTCTATTTAGGGAGACCAATTTTCCACCAAGCCTCCTCCAATGAAAATAGCTTCTCATAGACTCTGTTTTGAAGGGGTCACCATTGGCACCCCCACCCCTTCCTTTAGACTTTCAGAATTGCAATGAATATAACTGTGTACAAATGGGATCTTTAAAAAGAGCCTCGGTACATTAAATAATACATTTCATAATGAAGTGTTAAATCATCGGCTGAGGCATCGCCTTCTCACTCACTCACCTTTCACCCACCAACATGGGTAAAAAGCTACAGTTTGTTTATGAGCAGTGTGAGTACTAAGTTAAATAATGGCAAGTTTCTTCTACTAGTCTGGTGACTTTTGTAGGAGGTTGAGTTATATCACTCAACTAGCCAGTTATCATTGTACACTCTGAGAAGCTTCCTTTTCTATTATTTTCTCATCCATAAAACACATACACTTAAGAAATAATGAATGAATGAATGAATGATTGAATGAGTGAGTGAAAATCCAAATGCAAGGAAACTTCTGCTATTGGTTCTTAGAGAAGCAACTACTAGTTCATCTCTAAATGTAATCTCTTAGAGTACACTTCCTATAATTGTGACAGCTTGGAAAAAGTTTCCTGGCAAGTAGACTGATTCAAGGAGGAAAATGAAAGAAGAAAGAAAGGTAAAATTAAAAAGCTTGCAAGCCTGGCAGGAGCTTAATTAAAGTCCAAACAAGAAAAATCTGCAAGAAAATAAAATGCTCTACTTAGGAGGTCTGATCTTGGCTGGCGGTGTATGCTGTGTTCCCGTTAGTGGGAGTGGGGACTTGGGGAGCCCATGTTGGAGAACAGCCCCTCAATATGCCCTTTTATTCTGTTTTTTATTATTATCATTATTATTTCACACACACAAAAGCTGTGGCAAAATGATATCAACAGGAATAAAGCAGACTTTTCTCTCCCAAATTCTTTCTCTTGTTACCTGCTCATGATTTCGGATTGTGTTGTTATTCTTGTTGAATATAGTAGCCGTGCTCTAACTATGGGCTTTGAGGTGAGGCTGGAGCTCTTATCTCCTGTCCTAACATTTCATTTCATGCACTTCTGCTTCTGGAAGAAAACAGTATTTTATAGTTCCCGGGCTCTCAACTTAAAAGGAGGAATAAAGGAAAAATAAACAAGCATACATTTCCATAACAGCTGATTCTGATATTCTGTCTTGGATATCATGGTTCCCAATTATAGGACAGTGTTCTGATAGGAAATTGGAGAGACTTGCATTGGGGTACCTATCTCTAATTAGACACATTTAAAGAAGTCATACAAATTTCACACCATGGTACCCATACTTTTAAGTGAAGATGATCTTATTTGGAAACATACTTGTGCATGTGCTGATTTGAGGCTGTGATGTAGGATACCCATCAGTGAAGGTCCCCTTAGTTCATCTGAATAGGCAAGCCATTCCCTTAGTTTAAGATTCATGGAAAGCAGGCCCTCAGAATCCAGGTTGGGGTGGGGGGGGTGTTCTTTGAATTTCCAGAAAGAGCAGGACCACCTCTGTACTATTCTATGACTCAGGCCCAAGCTGCACAGAATTTCAGAAACCCTGGCATGGTCAGAACAAGGCAATGTTGAGATGGGAAGCAGACTGTCCTGACGATGGCTATTGCCAGCACTTATAAAGTAGGTGATGGTGAGAACGAATGTGACAGTGCTTAAGAAAATCCTTTAAAAATGTAAGATATCGTGCCCTAGCTGGTTTTTCTCAGTGGATAGAGCATCAGCCCACAAACTGAAGGGTTCCGCCCTAGTTTGATTCTGGTCAAAGGTACATGCCCAGGTTGTAGGCTCAATCTCCAGTAGAGGGCGTGCAGGAGGCAGCCGATCAGTGATTCTCTCTCATTGATGTTTCTATCTCTCCCTCTCCCTTCCTCTCTGAAATCAACTATATATATATATATATATATATATATATATGAAAAATTTAAGATATCCCATAAATATTTATTTGAGAAATCCATTTAGAAGTGAAGAAGAAAGGCAACATTTCCTTCATTGCTCAAGGAAGGAGAATAGGAGAATCAATTTGAGAAACCTTGCCTTACCTAACTTAAGATAGTACTTAATTAATACGTAAAGTGGAGGGACTAACCAACAGGGTAATATGTCTTAGAAATATGGTATGATGCTGTGTGGAGGCATATGCTTACTAACCCGTGTATTTGGGATAACCTTGGAATTAGTTTTTGTGTTCTAAACTCAGCTCTAGGTCATAATTCATATTGAAACATACTTGAGAAGTAAGAGAATAGCCACCTAGGTCCTTAGCAACAGTGAAACCACACCAGAGGAAGTATTTTGATCCCATTGTGCACCAATTGAGTAAAAAAGAATTCAAAAATATAAATTTAAATATAGTAATATTTATACAGTCCCAGAGGCGTGCTGAGCTTTATCATATCTCTCACTGTCTCTTTTAAAATCTGTACAGTGAGAAGCTCTCTGCCTGTCCATGAATTCTTAGCTTTTTACAAAAGGCATAAACCAGGAATCGACCAGGTAAGATAAATTCACAGGGGAGATGACCATATATGCTGGCTCTGAGCTCCTTGGGCTCTTCTCACCCTTCACTTTTGCACTCTACCATCGGAAGCTTGACCTTAGCCAGCTCTACTGTAGCTCTTAGAAGCCACCAGCAGTCGGTAGCAATGGGTGCGGGGAGAAAAGAACAGCCAGTTTATGAGTTTATCCCCACCCCCTGCCTTGGTTGGCTTCTCTACCTGAAGATCCATCTCCTCAATGGCTTCCGCTTGGGTGGACAAACACCCTGTGCTTCCAGCTTCTGTCTTGTGATGTGGATTTTCCTCTTTTTTCCAGCCTGGTAGTGGCTTCCTGCAATGGCTAGTTTTCTGGTTTCTTCTCTCTTCTTTATTTGACTCTAAACTTCCTCATTAGAGGATAACCAGTTCTTGTATCAAGATAGTTTGTTCCATTGGCATAAATAATCGAAGTGGTTTCTGTTCTTTGGTTAAAACACTAGCAGAACACCATGCCAGTCAATGTCACAGTTCATGGAGCTATAACATTATTTCCCTTTTCTCTCTTACTGCCCCCAAGCCCAGTTTGTGGAGGCTTTACATTTTAAAATTGAGAGATCTGTTACCCTTTTATGACAGAGTTAAAAGGTGAATAGACCAAAGGAATTTTACATCCATCTGGAATGCTTTACCTCTGAGGAAGAAATTTTATTTCATGTATAAGCAATTAATGACTGCTTATGCTATTTGAATTACTGTTAATTTTCATTATATGTTTGAAAGTCATCATTACATATTCCAAGAAAAGAGAACAGAAGGCATTTACTTTTTTAAATAGTTTTTTTTTTACCCAAAACAAACATTAATATGATAAGAACCTGCAATTGCCATAGTGATCCCTTGTCTGATAATACCCATTGGGATAACAAAAACACTAGAGATTGTTTTACATTTCAGAATGCAAGTACCACAGTTATTGATCTGAAATTCTATACTTAAGGTCAATGCAACTGGGTCACCTGCAGGGTAACTTCATGGGGATTTAACCCACTGACTGCAGTGACTAAT
Source organism: Myotis daubentonii (assembly GCF_963259705.1). Taxonomy (NCBI): domain Eukaryota; kingdom Metazoa; phylum Chordata; class Mammalia; order Chiroptera; family Vespertilionidae; genus Myotis; species Myotis daubentonii. The sequence continues at coordinate 69,980,248 of NC_081846.1, read as the reverse complement.
TCCCTGGAATTGACTTGTGCTGAAGGCATTATTAGTACTGCAAATGGGAACTGGGTACAGAAACACAGCTCTAGGGTTTTATGACAGGTAATACAATCTGTGGCCACAGGCCTGCAGGGCTCTGGACATTTCCAGTACATCTAAATCCTAGGAAATGTACCGAGTTCACCTCTATTGCCATTTTATTTTTGTCTTGGTAACTCTACAGATCCAAAGAAAAGAGACAAAAAAAACCAGTGTCTTTTCTATTTTAATATCTGCATTTTTCTAAAATCCCTGAGAAATGGAAAGAGAGGAGAAAAACTCATTGTATTTTTATAATTATATCACCTTTTTTCCTGAGAATAACACAAAGCAGGAGATATTGGTGAAGTGGAAAAATTATGTGAAAAATAATTTCTAGCTCATAAAGATAGTATCAGAACCAAATAAGATATTTTTCTTACTCTATATTAGATGCTCAATAAATGATTGGAAGGAAATTCATTTTTTTTAGAGGAGTAAAGCAAATCACAAATAGTTCCCAAGTTCACATGGCTCAAAAGATTATACTTAGCATTCGGTTCCAGACTCTAAAACAGGGGTGGGCAAACTTTTTGACTCGAGGGCCACAATGGGTTCTTAAACTGGACCGGAGGGCCGGAACAAAAGCATGGATGGAGTGTTTGTGTGAACTAATATAAATTCAAAGTAAACATCATTACATAAAAGGGTACGGTCTTTCTTTTTTTTTTTTTTTTTTTTTTTTTTTAGTTTTATTCATTTCAAACGGGCCGGATCCGGCCCGCGGGCCGTAGTTTGCCCACGGCTGCTCTAAAACATAAATATTTTCCATCTTCTTACATTGCATTTCTGGGAATTTTTATCTAAAAATTTTTTTCCTCGAAGAATAACTAATTAGGCACTGCCAAATATCTGGCTGTTAAATTACCCTATATAAGGACTATACCATATGTCCTATATCATTCTATATAAAACCACAACCTTTTCTATTTAAAAAAAATAACAAGGGTAGAATTAAACTAAATGATCAGAAATACTAGTTTTGGAGTTTCGATCAGAAATAAGGTAGAACTTTTCAAGAGTGAGCAATGTTTCATTAAATAAGGTAGAACTTTCCAAGAGTGAGCAATGTTTCAGTATTTACTAATAGATACTACAAGCATCTATTCTTCAAATGTTAGCCTCTCTGGGTACATTTTTAATTCCCCACTGTATTTTTGTAACTAATTTTTCACCCATACCCTTTTGAAAGTCATTTAGATATACACAATGTTACTTTCCTATTTAATATGAGTAACTATTTCAAGTTTAGGTATTCTTTTTTTCTAGGTTTTCACTTGTGTCAAATTACAACATGTAACAATCCAAATTTTACAGAGGCATTTCTGATGGAGAGTGATGGACTGGGCCCTATCACTTCACATCCCTGGGCTTGCTCATTTAACTCTTTGTTTTTGTCTCTTCCAGTGGTTACCTTTACAACTCCGGGTAATATCTCTGCTTCATGAATTATCAACTATGGATAGTACCGAATATGAAATATTAACTTATTCCTTCCACTTCCAGCAATATTTAATAGTTACGTAATACATTTAGGTCTTAAATAATACACATGAACCTGCTTCTTGTTTCATTAACATTCAACAATACCTTCTAACTTCCCTTTGTAAGGTGAATGTATTTTCCTTCCCCCTCTACCTTACTGTTCTTCTTTCAGAATCATTGGTCATTAACGTCATTAACGCCTTTAAATTTTGATGTTTGTTCTAAGTCTTCAGTTTGACCAATTAGAAAACTAATAAACAGCATTTATGTATTCACTAGAGGCCCAGTGCATGAAATTCATGCACTGGGTGGGACACGGGGAGGAATGTCCCTCAGCCCAGCCTGCATCCACTCCAATCTGGGGCCCCGAGGGGGATGTCCGACTGCCGGTTTAGGCCCGATCCCACAGGCCTCTCACAATTTAGGACTGCTGGCTCCCAACTGCTCACTTGCCTGCCTGCCTGCCTGCCTGATAGCCCCTAACCACTTCTGCCTGCCATCCTGATCACCCCCTGGCCACCTGCTAACCACTCCCCTGCCAGCCTAATTGACGTCTAACTGCTCTCCTGCTGGCCCGGTCACCCCTCACCACCCTCCCCTGCAGGCCTGGTTTCCCCCAACTGCTCTCTATCCCTGCAGGCCCAGTCGCTTCCAACTGCCCTCTCCTGCTGGCCTGATCACCCACAACTGCCCTCCCCTGCTGGCTATCTTGTGGTGGCCATCTTCTGACCACATGGGGGCAGCCATCTTGTGCAGGGCTGTGATGGTCAATTTGCATATTGCCTCTTTATTATATAGGATTGTTACAAGTTTGTAACACTGCCTGTCTAAGTGGTTTCACAAAGAATTCTTCTCTAGAGTTCACTGTCACAATCCCTGTACTTCTCAAAGAATACTAGTATTCCTCACCCAGTCAAATAGAGCCTATTTTATTACACTCCCAAAATGCTGAAACTCTTGGCCACATTTGGTTCTCTTTGTAGTTGGATGATGATTTTCTGGTATAGATTTTATATTTATTTTTTTCTGGAGTTTTTAATTTCTTTAATTTTTTTTTTTTTTGCTTTCTTTTTTTCTTTTCCAATGTCCTTACTCTTTTCTGACACTATTGCAGAGTCCTGTTTTTTCCAGAACACCTCCTTTCTGGAACCTTCTGCCTTTTTAATTCATATTGAATGGTCGCATCCAGGAGTGCTTCAGGGTGCTCAGTGAGGAATTTCTTTCTGCTTCCTGAGTTGGAGCCACTGTTTCCTAGAAGAGATGTGTATTAGTTTTCTGTTGCTGCCATAACAAATTACCTCAAACTTGGTGGCTTCAAATACAGTGATTTCTTATCTTACAGTTCTGTTGGGCAGAAATCTGACACTTGGTCCCGCTGGGCTACACGCAAAGTGTCAGAAGAACTGCATTTCTTCCTGGAGACTCCAGAGGAGAATCCACTTCCTTGCCTTTTCCAGCCTCTAGGCCTTGTTAGTGTTTCTTCCTCTACCTTCACAGGCAGCAGTCACACATGACATCACATTACTCTGACCTCTTCCAGTCATACCTCACTCTGACTTTCTTTCACCTCCATCTTCCATTTTTGAGGACCCTTGTGATTACAGGGGGCTCTCCCAGATAACCAGAATACCTTCCCCACCTCAGGGTTCTTAATCATGTCTAAAAAATATCCTTTACCACATACGGTAACATATTCACAGCCTCTGGAAATTAAAGTGTGTACATCTTTGTGGAGCCATTTTTCCTTCTACTCCATGTTTTCCCCTCTCCTCATTTTTGCCGGTAGCACCTGCTCCACCGTCATGTCACAAATTGTCTTAACCCATCAACTTTCACCTTTCTTCTCGCAAATCCAAATGATCATCAGAGTTGACATGTAAGTGAAGCTATAGGTTGATTAGTAGATAATAGAGAAGTAAAGAGAATTTACTTCACACATTTACCTACAAGATGTGTTATACATTATTTGTGAGGGATAGGCTTAAATGTTTGACTCAAGCCTGGACCAAGGTCATTTATTCAAGGACTATCTGATGATTTCATTTTGGTCAACTTCTTCTCTTCAGCTCTTTGGTGCTCATGATTGAGCATGTGAGTTTTTATTTGTTGACTTGTATTCTGAGTTTCCAAATTTGCCTTTTGTGTATAAAAATAATTACTTTTTTCCCACCCCTGAGTAGTGTTCTATATATTTCCCATCATGGGAATGCAATCAAAGCTAACTTCTTGATCAAAACAGTCGTCTTAATTATTTAGTTATTATATGAATTATTACATATTAATACTAATATAAATTTCTTTGTCATGTTTTCCAGCTTCTCTTAAGAAAACATTAGATATAATGCTTATTATAATATCATATTTATTTATAAATGTGCATATACCTGTATGTATGTATATACATATGTATATAATAGATATTAGTAATGTTATATACATGTCTTCAATTTAAAGGCTGTAGTCACACATGCATTTGAAGACAATATATCTTTGAATACCCAGATTTTGGAAACACTGATTAATTATGCAGTAAAACAAATTGCAAGCAATGGTATCCATAAGATAGACTCAGCACCATTAAAATGCAGGCTGTTATCACCAAAGGTAGAGCATACCCGTGCCTAGTTCTTAAATACAACTAATCTATCTGTCATATATATGACATGTATATTAACTACTCCTATATTCTGTCAGTCTCACCATCCTCATATAAAAATGATTTACATTAAAGATATTGCCCTATGACAGAAAGCATCTGTTGCATGTCCAAATGTTTCCCCCCCCAATGGCCATTATGCCATTTTACCTTTAAAGTATATTTTCAGTAGTAATTAGGGGTGGGGGAAAATGCCAGTCAAGTATATTTGCAAATATTTCCTTTACTCTTGACTTTTTCTTGCCCTTTGTTCAAACTATTTCTGATGCATCATCAACTTCATGATGACACTTTGGAAGAAAAGAAACAGAGCTTGCGAGGCACTTGATTACAAACAGTCACTAAACTATAAAGCATGATAGTGACAAATTGCCTTAAAACTAGAGAAAGTAGAAAGCAGGGTTTGAAGGGTCACCACAAAGAAACCAGAGATGTAAAAATAATGTAGTATAAAAATATCCTCCATGCACCATTTTAAGGAGATCGAAATTAAAATAGAGAGATTTTACAAATAGCCCCCTTCTACTAACATTTCCAGTGCAAGCTAACGTTCTCACAGACTTGGCAAAGTTTTTTCTCGTGGTTGCTTTTTAATCAGTGTGTGTGTGTGTGTGTGTGTGTGTGTGTGTGTGTGTGTGTGTGTTTAGCAAACTAAAAATTTTATAGCTGATGCCCAGCTTGTCTCTTAACTCATTCTAATTATATTCATAATTAAATTGTAAAAAATAAATAGTTGACTAGAGCCAAATGGCTTGCACAGGTGTCTTTTTGTAGGAATGCTTTAGTTGGTAGACAATAAACAACTGGACCTCCATCTACTTAATTTGGCTTAATGAAAAGTCCTTTATAAGTAAAACTAGAAGGGGATTCAGAACTAAAATTGGTCCTTAACTCTGAAATTAATTGAGTGGTAAGACATTAGCTCCATTGAAAATGTGGTGTTTGTCTTTTTGTTTTTCCTTAAAACTTTTCTTTTACTTGCACTCCTTTCTTCCATAGTCTTAAGAGATCACTTTTCAAAGCAATAAAACTTTCAAGCTGAACAATCAGCCAGCAGGCCTTCGTGAGTCAGCTTCCTGAGCAGCCCTGCTCCCACTGAATAGACGTGCTGCCAAAAGATGTATAACAAAATGCAGAATTTCACCTCAATCCCTCAGTGCAAACAGTTATCTTGACCCATTCCTCTCATGGTAGACTTACATCACTGGATTTCATTGCCTGTTATCAAGTTCACTGCATCAATAGGTTCTGATGAAACTGAGGATTTGTGATCTTTTTCATGTCATACTGAGACGCCTGCCTCACTTCACATTCTTGGGGTTGACACAAGCACTAAATTGTGATCACCACTGAGGGGCCTTCCAAAACATGTTGTACCCACCCACTTCCATCCCTGACTGGCTACATCTCCTACTTCCCCAGAAAGTTTTTTCTCTCTCATTCAATCCAGTGTGATTCTGATTATAAATATAATCCAAATGCTGCAGCTGGCTTGGCATTGCATTTTGAGGAAAAGCCCGATTCTTTGCGAGCTTTGCAAAATCTTACATGATCTGGTGGCCCACACTTCTCTTGCCCTGCCTGCCTCATTCATGCCTGTTGGTCTCCTGGCTCTTCATTGAGTTCCTCAGGTGCACTGAGGGTCTTTGCCCAATCTCTCTATCAGTGGCATGTCCCCAGATGGCCACTTACATGCTAACTTCTCAGTGAGGTTATTCTCAACAGGTAAGCCAAAATTTCTACCTGCAGGGCATACCACCACCTCCATTCAACTATGACTCCACTATTTACTACCTGCAAGACCTGTAAGAGCCAATTCTTAGCCTCAATTTTCCCATCTGCGAAATGATGTAAAAATAGCACCTTCCCCCTGGGGACTGGGATGAATTTGATGAAATGCTAATCATGACAAAGCACTTTCAGATTTCCTGGCACATTGTACTCAGTAATTGTTAGCTCATATTATTAAATCAGAGTGCAACCAGACTGTCTTTAGAACAAACTCCCAGATGACCTTTGGTCCATTCTCACAAGCATTTCCATTCCTCTAGTAAAGCTGCCTTAAGCAACACATATGACTATCCAGAATATTCTGCTTTAATATTTCTTTCTAGAATTCCAAACCACATCAAATATGTTTAGGATATTATACTGGATATTCTATTGCTTCATGATCTAGGAACTCCCACTTTCCTTCTTTTATCTCCTAACATTTCTCCTTTGTTGTGCAGGTATTTCCCAGGCACAACCCCGCTTGGTTAGTCCAAAGTCTGTCACTTTATTCCAGAATGTACACCTTAAAATCATAACCCAGAGGCTTACCATTTTCTCCAACATGACACTGCCTTGTGTCTATTAAATATTAGTAAATCTGTCAAATTCAGTGACACTGGAAGAGACAACTTCAAAGTCATCCCTCCTCCCTGTTGGGACATTAGCTACCTTGCTGATAGTATATCTTGTATTTCAGCTTGTGAAGGTCACAGACTCATTGGTAGGTGAGGAGCTTATGGTGTGGCAGGGTAGGCTAAACACTAGCCTATGCAAATATTCATAACAATGTAAGTCTTTCTCACAGTTAAAAACATTAAAAGGGTTATCAAATAAAACGTACTCAAGAGGTTAACCTTCCTCATATGCACACATAGACAAAGGGACACAGACATGCACACACACTTGTTTTCCAAATCAGGAATGTTTCAGATTTTTCTTTTCAACTCTCATGACTTATGATAGTCTAGCTTTAAAAATAGATTTATTTATTATTACTTTTTTACAATTATTTCAGGATAATTTCCACAGTGATCTCTCTTGAGCTGTTTTCAAAACTTGATACAGCCCTGGCCAGCATGACTCAGTAGTTCAAACCGAAGGGTTGCATTCTGGTCAAAGGCACCTACCTGGGTTACAGGTTCCCTGCCCATGTCGAGGTGCTTGTGGGAGGCAACCAGTTGATGTGACTCTCTCACATCAATGTTTCTCTCTCTCCCCCTCCCTTCCATTCTCTCTAAAATCAAGGGGAAAATTATCCTCCTGTGAGGATTAACAAACAAACAAACAAAAACTGTACAGAATGAGAACTGATCCCGTTCCCTACTTTTCTCTGACTTGCTCACGCTCAGTCACATGCTCTCATTTGCTCAAGCCCTGTCTTTACTCTAGTTCTCTGCCTCTCTGTCACTAAAGGGACTTTCTTTCAATAGCTTCTAATAATACTACCATGGGCTCCTTGAAATGTGGCATTTCTTTGTTTGGCTCACTCCTGACTATTCTGGAGAATTAAACTTTAGGCGTGGTGTCTGCTGGAGTACTATACATGTCCTGGGGATACTGCTCATGTTGGAGCCACGGCATCTCCTCGCTGAGAATTATCATGTGACTTGGAGAATGAAATTTCCTCCTAAGGATTGACTCATACCTTTATTTTCTACCTGTGCTTTGGGAAACATAAACATGGAAAATGAATACAGTCTTATAGAAAACAAGTAGCAGTGCTGGTTTTAAGAGTAAACATAATATGCTTAGAAGAAAGAAAGCAAACCTATTTTTAAAACTTCATGAACTGTAAAAAAAGCTATATTGGCTAATTGTGAGACATTTTTCCTTTCATTGACTTATTTATATAGTTTTCTATTTAAATGTGAAGATCCACCCCTTTCCCACTTGTATGTTATGCAATACCTTTCTTTTTCAGCAAATTGAAATTGTAAAAGTTCAAATGCCAGGGCCCTGAGACCATGATTGCTATCTAACCAATCAGCTCTTGGCCCCTTTCTCTTTTTCTTCTCACTTTGCATGTCCAGCAGGTAAAAGGTTGACTCTTTCAGATCTCAAGCCTATTCCTCTGCCAACTGATGGGTGGGCAGACCTAATTAGTGCCATCTGTTGTGCTAGTTGTGGGTTGATACTGTCTTACCAGCAGATGAAATCAACAATCTTTTGGGCTCCTTCTCCAAGCTCCTAACTCTGAGCTCACTAGTAGGATTATTCTTTGACACTTCTTGTGTATGATTTTCTGAGTATCTAATTTTCACCTAAGAAGGAACTACTACCTCATTAAAAATTTTTTCAGAAATTTCTATTTCTCTGTGCTCTATTATGAAAATGTTTCAGGGGGAAGAAATAGAATGATCCTAAGCAAACATTACACACAGGAAGAGCTCAGAGCCCACTGCATATGATGCTCCAGTCTGAAAAGAGCTGGATGCCTGGATACATATAGAGCAGTGCTAGCCAAGCTGAAGACCCCGAGCTTTCCACAAATGGGAAAGACAGACCAGCTAGAACAAAGGTAGAAAAAGCACATCAGTCAATGTCAGGATCAAAACAGCATCTTTCTTTAACAGTCCCTTAATATTTGAAAATATTTAAAATGTAAGCTCCAATCCCTGCTCAGTGTTCTCCTTTCTTTCTCTGTTCTTTCAATGACACACTAATCCCATCATGAGGCTGCACCTTGTGTCCTCAAGGAAACTTAGTTATGTCCCAAGGGCCCCACCTCCAAGTACCATCACACTGGGGGTTAGGGCTTTAATTGATGAATTGCGGGGGGGGGGGGGAGGGGGCGGAAATTTAGTTCACAACAGAAATCATACTTCAATGGAGAGTTTTAGTTGTACAACTTTCTCAGTGCACAATCAACTTTCCTCCCTTATGTCTTTATATTATTTCAACACAAGATTTAGCTCTATTAGTATTACTTAATTATGTTCTTAGGGTCTGAAATTGAATTTAAAGTCCAGGGTGTCACCTTTACCCATTTCTCCCTCATACATGTTTGAACCTACATGCAGAAATGTGTGCGCAACCTTGTGCAATTGTGCTCTTTTCCTCATGATCCCAGGATGTCAAGACAATAACATCACCAGGGGAGTTTGGCTTTACGTTTTAAATTTTGCATATTCACAAGACTTATCTCGCCTGAGTCATATAACAACTGAAACCTGGACCAAAACCTAAGTTTTTAACTATAAGTCCTTCAGTTTCATCATTCAACCTTCCTCTCAGCGTTATGATATTTGCAATTTGAGCAATCATCTGCCATGCCCATATCTTGGCCCTAACATACATTTAAAAATTATGTAACAGAGACTGGAAAGCCACTGGGACAATGGAGCGATTAGATGAACAATTTTCTATATTTTGGGGAAAACTTTAAACACTGTGCCAGTAAGAAGAATTGTAGAAAAGAACTGTTCAAATTTATAAAGCAGAACCCTTTAGACTTATGGACAGTTTTTGGAATTAATTTAAATTATAAATATTGTAAATTAATAGAGCAGGGTTAATGTAAAAATAAATCCTGTAACTTTCCATATAATTACAGTTCCAAATTGTGCTCTACTCACCATATTTCACTTGAATACATCCAAATGCTATGTGTAGATTTTACCATTTAAGTTAATATTTATAACACTCCTTTGTGCCGATATGATTGTTCCCATTATTTCAAATTAGGAAACTGGGGCTCATAGGTGCTAATTAGCATGCTAAGGCTACCAGCTGGGAAGGTGCAGAGCTGAGTTTTGAACTCAGAACTAGAAGATTCCAAAGCTATTACTTTTAACCATGAGACTAACAGTCTTGCCTGATTTGGACAAAGTGATAACAAATGTCTACTTAGAAATGAGATAATTAGTAGATTTAGATGTGATTCAGATAAAGACTATGTTGTCAAGAACTACAGTGATAGGAAACTAAGTAGAACATGAATAAATTTCTCTGCTCAGACCCTTGGCCTCAAAACCCCATTATTTAAGAAAGGCTTCTGTCTTGATTATTCAATTTAAAATGAAATCAACAAAATTTTTCACTGCTTTCTGTACCCAAGGTGTCATTATAGGTGCTCATTCTTTCACCTACATCACTTGAAAAACTTTTAAAAATAAAATTAAATACTGGTAAATACCAAACACACCTAGCAAATGAAGAAGGGCATGTTTTAAAGTGTATGTAGAAAAATGTCCTTATTACACTTTCCAGCAAGTGAATTAAGAAATAACATCATAGCCCTGGACATTGTGGCTCAGTTAGCTGGGCATCCTCCTGTGTACCGAAAGGTCACTGGTTTGATTCCTGGTCAGGGCACATGCCCGGGTTCTGGGCTCAATCCCAGAAAGAGGGTGTGCAGGAGGCAGCCGATCGATGTTTCGCTCTCAAATCAATCTTTCTCTAAATTCTCTCTCCCTTTCTCTCTCTCTAAAAGTCAATTTTTAAAAATCTTAAAATAAATAGCATTATAATGTTTCTTACAATTTTCATCATGTATGTTGTTTAATTGAAAGACGGGCTGCAGCACAGCATCACTTGCCTCTCATGTCATGTGCTAGAAATGTGTTTTCATGGACTCCATAAAATAAATTCATTATTTCAGCCCATCACATTCATAATTTAAAAAACCCAGATACAGTTCAAATGTTACTGCTATGTCCACTCACAGTCAATGATGGTGCTCTTTTTAAAAAATGTTTAACATCACCCTGGCTGGGTGGCTCAGTTGGTTAGAGTGCTGTCCCATACACCAAAAGGTTGCAGGTTTGATTCCCAAACAGGACACATATAGATTGCAATTCGATTCCTGATTGGGGCATGTATGGGAGGCAACCAATAGATGTTTCTCTCACATTGTCTCTCCCTCTCTCTAAAATCAATGAAAACATATCCTCAAGTGTGTTTGAAACAGCAAACACACAGTAAAGTACACAGATCATGAGAATATTAATATTGGTGAAAACATTTTTATAAAATTACTGTTCTAGGCTCTTATGTTTGTGGCTCTTTTCTCTGACAGTTAATTGTAAATTATCTCTTGAATTTTTAAGTATGAAACTGAGTATTCGTTGTCTTATGTCTAGGTATAGAACTACACAATATTTATTTTTCCATCTCTTAATGTGACCTAAGCATCTCTGGAGTGGAACCATGTCTTACTCATATTTATAGCTCCAGTGCTAGGTGAATATTTAAACATAATGTGCTTTGTGGCGGTGTTGTTTCATATAATTCCTCCTTAAACATAGCAGTGGACTGCTGAAATGGGGTGTGGGGAGGATTGGTGAGTAGGTGAATAAGAGAGGTGGAAACTGCTTGACTTAATCCAGCAGTTCTCAACCTGTGGGTCACGACCATTGGAAAACACATATAGCATATCAGATATTTACAGTACAATTCATAACAGTAGCAAAATTACAGTTATGAAGTAGCAACGAAAATAATTTTATGGTTGGGGGTCACCACAACATGAGGAACTGTATTAAAGGGTCGCGGCATTAGGAAGGTTGAGAACCACTGAGTCTTAACCATTTTACTGATAGTAAATGTAAGCATTAACCCCTTACCTCTCTCCAAATGCCCTCATTGGTCTTGTAAGGTGTTACACAGCTACCTTCAGAGGAATAGGCCGACTCTAGTCTTCATATTTTCTATATGTCAAACTACTATTGCTAGATAATTTACAGATTTCATCTGGGTGGTTAAAAAGTTTCTGAAAGAGGAAGGGGAAAATTAAACGAGTGAATAAAGTACTGTGATTGAGCTAGTGAACTTGTGCAGTCTTCAAAGGGTTACCTGAACTCCTGCTAGGACCACTTTCCAGACTTAAACGCAGAGCAATGGTGGAGAGAACAGTGAAACTGTACTATAAAAATAAATTACTGTCATGAATATTAAGCAACAAGAATATAATAAACATGACTGTTTGCATGATTCTGATTTATTGGTACTGATATGCGTATAAATTATGACACTAAGTGTTTATTCTAGTTGTTTCAGAATATGGGCCAAACAAAGCTGGGTGGACACTTCCCGCAGACCTTTCCATCTGCCACCAAATTCCTATTTTGTGGCTCCTGTTGCTGAGTTTCTTATGTCGGTGGCATCAGGACCATGTGTGAGGAGCCATTCCCTTTCGTTTACTTTGCAGAAGGAAGTCAATTGCCTTCCCGGATCTGGTGTTACAACTATGGCCATTATGAATTCTGTTCCCTCACCGTGGAACAACTCCAGCTGCAAAGTGTCTCAAAGGCTAGCCTTACTTGCTGTTAAATAGTGCTCACTTTTGACACAAGAGTGTTCATTACTATTTATGAACCTCTTGGCACCAGATTTTGGCTTTCCCAGTGGTAAACAGCACTGCATTTTGCATCCTTGCTTAGCAGTGGGTCTTCAGGATCACTAGTTCTGAGAAGTTAAAGATCAATAGAGAGAGATTGTGTATCTACCTAATATTTACTGGTACCTCAACTGCCATGATATGACTACACGAGTAGCACAGTGTTGGTCTTGCTGACATTTACAAGTAGAAGTTATTAAGATTAGCCATCAGTTTTAATTGAACTATTTCGAACCAGATATTTGTTAAACAGATGGCTAGAATAAAGTAACGCCCAAAGAAATAGCATTCTTCTGCCTCAGGTTTTTAGCTTTTATGTTACATCTCATCAAAGTTTATTTCGGGAGATTAATTATTTTGGAGGGTTTTTTTTTTTTCCTCTAACATGGGTGGCAACTCACAAGGAAGATAGACAAAAATGTAATAACCTTCATAAAATATGCAATTGCCACACAGTAAAGTAGACTATATGGGCATAAGTTGAGGATACCTATAAAAAACTGCTGATGATATAAACACTTGGCTGTAGATGAAATGCCTGCTAGAGTTCATGATGAGGCAAGAGCTGTTAGCTAATGGAGTTGGAACTCTTACAACTTTCTTGGAGGACATTTTAGCTCTCTACATCAAAAGGGTTACAAATATGCATACCTTTGTATTGACTATTACCTATCTAGAAACTTACCTGGGGAAATTTTCAGAGCTATGCACAAGAATGTGTACAATCTTGCTTTTCAAAATGTTATTTATAATAGTGAAAAATGCAAAAGTAACATATATGTCCAAACTTAGGGAGACTAAAATTATGGCACATTTATATATTAAATATTATACAGCTGTTATTTTGTGTTGTGGAAAACATTACTTCACAAGGGAAGATTCCAGTAAATATTAAATGGGAGCATGAGCATGTACAGTATGAACTTGTTTTAAAATATGTATGTAAACATAAGTAGAAAAAGATTGAAAGTATTTAGTTCAAAATATTAACAAATGTTGTCTCTGAATGACTACAGTCCCTGTTTTATTTATACACACACACACACACACACACACACACACATATATATATATATATATATATATATATATATATATATATATTGCTTTTCTATGTTCTTCAAGTTTCTATACTGAGAATAAGTGTATTCATAATGATTACAAAACTAAAAATAAAAAGTTTAAAAAGAGGACATTTGGCCATGTTGTAAGAGATCTCAGAACCACTCTAAAGGGTTTCCAAATGTGATTCTGACCCCAATCTCCATCATAGAAACAGATTCCTGGACATACTGTGGTAGATTTTGATTCAATGTGGTTGGGGTGACGTTGAGAAGTTTTTACTAAAAATCAGTGAGCAAAGCCTCAGGTGACTCCAATGTGTGGTTAGATTTGAGAACCACTGATGTCAGTCCTTTGTCCTTGATAACAACAAAAACAAGGAGAGCAGCTCTTCTCATAGTATCTTGACATCACAGCGTCTTACCTCAAGCCAAGGTGTGCATTTCTGGAGGGTGTGTGGGGGGGAAGGGTATACTGAACAAGTAAGAGGTAAATTCCCTGAACTAGAGAAGAACATGCAACTACATGTGATCTAGCAGCACAATAAGTGATGAAGAGAATCAATGCTCTACAGAAGGGAGAGATGAGCATGCAGTGGTTGGGAAGACTTCACCAAGGAGTCACTCAGTGTTTATGGAATTTAAAGAGCCAGCTAGGGAAAGACCAGGAGCACATGTCCAGCCCTGAAATGAGTGTATTTTAGGGAGAGTAAAGAATCTGAGTAGAATGCAATAAATATTTGGAGGTCACAGCAGAGAAAAGGGAAAGGAGTTACAGTTATGCCAGTATAATAAATTGCAGGAGGTAGATCCCACAGCCTCCTGCCTAACACAGTACCTGTCACTGAAAAGCTACTCAGTAAATATTTGCTCAATAAATTAACTAATAAGTTGCAGACAATTCAGTACTACAGAGGGTTTAAATTTTAATCTACAGCAATGAAAACCCCATTAAACTTTTTAATACCATTAAACATTGTCACTACTTAGTAAAAAACTGTTTACAGAAATTATGTTGATGGTAATTGGCAGGGTGTGTTTAAGATAAGAAATAGGAGGCAGAAAGCCCTGTTGTGTTGTCTACCTGGAACAATACTTGGCCACCAATCCATGCAAACTGGTGCAAGTGACCTAGTTTTTTCTCTCTGTAACATGATGAAATTACACTATATAAAATTCTGAAATTGAGATCCATAGATAGGCATGAGGCTCATGATCCACTGCCCAAACAGTTGGCCAAATTTGTGTTAGTGTCCACCTATGTATTTTCTGGAACAAGACTCTCAGAAGATAAGTGACCCAAAAAAAGTTATAGAATAAATGCTATTCAGAGTGTTGTCCATAGACTGAGAGCATCAGAATCACCTGGGATCTTGCTAGACATACATTTTCAGGGACCCCATTCCACACTTTCTGAATAACAATTTCTGGGAATGGAGCCCAAAATCTATTTTTGCAAGTTCTCCAGGTTTTTGTATGGATGCAAAAGTTGAAGAAGCTAGATGAGTTCAGTGCCCCTCACCAATTTAAAAATCTTTGACTATTTTGTGAAAGAAAGGATAAAATAAGGCACCTATAAGAAATATGACAAATAAGTTGCAAAGATTTAACAACTTGGATAAACAATAATGGTCAGGTTTTAAACCTAGGTGACCAAGAGGATGAAAATTATTTGATACAAATAGTGAAGCTGTGATGATGAGTTATTTTACATACAGTAGAAGATTGGACCAAACACAGACCATTAATGAACTGACTTTTTTCTTGGCTTTATTCTATACATAGGATGGAGACAGCTCAAAGTAACTTTGTGCTCCAAGAAATTATTTCAGTATCACCCAACTAAATATGGCTATTGGAACACTGAATAGCTGATCAGAAGTTGAAAGTGGTCACAATAAAAATTATGGAAAAACTGAAGATTCCATGATATATATTGTACATCTGTATGTGCATTTGTGTAGGAAAAAAAGTACAGCAAAAAAAAAATCAGATTCCCACATTTAAAAAGAGTAATATTATTTTATGAATATATATAATGTAAAAGTCCTATTTCATAGGTGAGAGAGATTGCTTTAAATTTTTAAACAGAGCATTAAGAAATCACCAAAAATGGCTAATTTGGATAAGCAATATTGAACCTTGGATAATTTTGACATAAGCTTTCCAGTTCTGTAAACCAAAAGTTATCCTTAAAGTAAATGGAACCAACTTCTTTGATTCAAGAAAGAGAAAAGATATGCAGATTGAAGAGAACTTTTTCTGCAAGTGTACACTGTCATTAAGTGTACTTAGATTTGCACCATGTAATTATTATGATTGTAGCAATTAATCAATCAACTGATTAACATGGAGGGTCAGCAGGATCCAGTGATCTTATCTTGAAGCTTGAATTAATTAATTATGCTTTCTTCAACATTATTTTTCTATTTGTGTACCCAGTTTGTGCAAGTTGCCCACATTGACAAAATGTGGTTTTGCCTCTACTTATCACAGCAGGTATGAGCACTCACAAGGATACTTTTGCTGAAGTGAAGTCAGAATTATAAATAAACAGAAATATTTTCAATGCTTCTTGAAGTAATTGCTTTGTTATTTTTATCATTAAATGTGTTGTATAAGTTATAAAATTAAGATTTTTTCTAATTTTAACATAAGATTAAAGAACTTTTGTTTGTTAGAGTAGGTCAAATTAAAAAATACTGTATATCATCTAATAATTATATTATTCAGTAAGTTTAGCTTATATAGCAAGAAATGCTTAACCCTGAACTCTGTAAACACATGCTTTAAATTTTTTTTTAATATTTTCAAATATATCATCTATTTTTCTAATTTTTTGTGTGAAATTGTTATAGCTGCATTATTCCCATTTGTTAGATGAGGAAACTGAAGCTGAAACATATAATGTGGTTTGTCTGGAGTCTCTAGATGGCTAAGATCAGTACTAGAATAAAACAACTTTTTCACCAGTTATATATTGAACGACGCCTTAAGCACACACTATGTTAAAAGTTAGAGACAGTAAGATGAACAGGACCTCATGGAATTCACAGGCCAGCAGGCGAAACAGGCATGTGATGAGATTTATAAGTGCAACTCTGTAATAAAGACATGAAAGGCTGTGAGAGCATGAAGGTATTCTCTTCCACTGCTGGGGTGTTTCAAGGTGACCTTCTTGCTGGAGGTGCTCCATATGAAACAAGGTGGGACACAAAAGAAATAAATACATTGTGATATGAGACCTGTTGCATATGTTGGAGCTGGCTCCCCCCCCCACACACACCCCCCGCTGCCCTTTTACTGGGAGCCACTTATTAGCAGGGCTTGTCTGAGTTGGAAGCTCTGCCTTTTTGCTTACAGACTGCCTGACGCCTGTATAAAGTGGGCCACTGCATTGTTGATTACTGCTCACCAGGGTGGTCCGCGAGCCGCTGTTGTTTGCCATCCCACAGTGAGACAGCATCTTCTGAAGTTCTGGTCTCATATGTCCTTAGAGAACGGTTTGTGTTTCCTCAGAAGCTTAAGTCTGGATGATTTATATGTACCGTTTTAAACTCCGGTTGTGTAATGCCTAGACTGAGATTTACATATGCTGAAAACAGTTTTCCGGGTCTGTGTATGACATTTAGTTATATATTGTGTCCTCTACTCTCACTTAGCCATGTGATTGGAGAAGAGAAGGTGCTCATGTGAAGCTCAGCAAAGAGGACCTGAAAACCCTGTCTTCTTGCAGAATAACGTCATGCACAGAGATGCTCTGGCTACTCGCTATAATCTTTTAATCAAATGATTAAGTGTTTTGTCAACTCAAATTAGATGTGTTTTATTTTGACTTGAAAAGAAGAAAGAAGGAGGCAATTGGGTTAAGACATGACATGGCTGGAGTTTGATTCTGCCTGATATTAGTTTGTTTTCTCCCTTGTACTCTTTTGCTTTTTTCCAAGCGAAACAGCGTATTTCCTGGATGTCAGAGTTTGTCAAATGATCACACACAAAAAATCCCAAAATAATTTCAATCTGTGAATGAAAAATGAACATTCACACTCCTAAGTATTAAAAGAGAAATGATACACAAAAATCCATAGAAATATGACAACCAAACTATAGATGCTGACTAAAATTAGGAGACCCAGAATATGAGATTGCTAATAAACCACATATGGTGGGTGTGTGGTGTGGGAATGAGTGTGTTTGTGCCATGTATCATTTCCATAGTGTAAAAGAGTTGAATTAGCTTCCACTTGACTAGATGAGAGCTCTTAGTTCTTATTTTGAAAGCAATCAATTGAGCATGGTTAATTAGGATATCACCAAGTAGTTAAGAAAAAAAAAAAAGGCAAGGCACTTATTAGAAAATATATTTTAGATCTGCTCACATTACAGTGCTGATCGAAGAATTAGGGAAAGAATTCACCAAAGCTGTGGTTGCTAGGTGCTTTCTGCACAAACACATTTTTTTTAATTACAATAAATTATTATGGTTATTTTATGTGCTGCTACAGGGCTACCTTTATGGGAATCATTGATTATAAACAAAGACCACCTTCCAGTCTTCCAAGCAATAATTATAAAAGGACAAGCCAAAAAGATGTCATTTTGGGGGAGGCAGGGGGAAGTCTAATTATGTCCATCGGGGCACTTTTAACTCAATTTACAAATATACATCATCTTCGTGTAATGTTAAATTTAAAATAACTAGTATTAACTAGCTATCAAGGTTTATATTGCACCATTTTATTCAAGGTATGCATTTTACTTAAAAGTGACTCGATGTCCCAAATAAATGAACTGTTCTCATTAATATGGGAAATGAGGATGGATTCCATATTTCATATCTGTCATATCTTTATTACATGCTGATGGTATATATACACTTTTCAAAATAGTGTCAGATATGTATCAGGCCCAGAGGGCTAAATATTAATCCTCAGAATATCCATCCACTCAGAGGATGGGCCACTCCACCTCTCAGATCATTCACTACATATATTGACTAATAAGTCCAATGGGAGTCTTCTCAACCTTGAGCAAGTTTGAACACCTGCATGGCTTGAGGCTTGCAGACAGAAGTACAAGGCAAAACTCACATCCTTTCCTAATGGTTGGGTGGCTTCTTGTTATTCGGGTTTTATATTTGAGCTTCAGCCCTCTTTCGTGCATTAAGTTGAGTTATTGTAGACAGAGTATCCTATTATGTGTTTGAATGCAGGAAAATACAAATGTTAACATTTTACATGCCTGTCCTAATTGAGTGCCGTATTGGGTAAGTTCTAAATATTAGTAGCCTACAAGACAACTCAGACTTTAACATGATTTCTCTGCCTTTAAGGGAATCTAACATTTTCAAAAGAAATTTTCTGGGCACTTTTAAGGCAGGAAAAAGAGCCATTAGTCCTTGTTCTCATGACTGAACCTAAGAGAGCAGGACCAGATTCCCTCAGATCCACATGTCAAAGTTGGGTATGGGGAGTCCTTCCGTATTTATATAACTGAGTCTGGGATTTTCCCCCTACATAAAAATGCTTAAATTCCCCTGCTAATAAGTGAGAATATATGTAAGAATCTAGATAATAAAAAATAATAGCTTTAGATTTTCATATAAAAATAGTTGTGCTATATCCAATGTTATAGCAGAGGTTCCCACATTGGTCTACAATCAAATATAAAACTTCCCATAATTTCCACCCAATCATCATTTTCCAAAGAAAACCCCATGCTCATAAAGATTCATTGTTAGCATATTTTTTAAAAAATATATTTTATTGATTTTTTACAGAGAGAGGAAGGGAGAGAGATAGAGAGTTAGAAACATTGATGAGAGAGAAACATCGATCAGCTGCCTCCTGCACATCTCCTACTGGGGATGTGCCCGCAACCCAGGTACATGCCCTTGACCGGAATCGAACCCGGGACCCTTCAGTCCGCAGGCCAACGCTCTATCCACTGAGCCAAACCGGTTTCGGCCATTGTTAGCATATTTTTGCATCTTATTTCTTACGTTTATTTTTTATTCTTTTTAACATTATGAGTGTGAATTGTAATCAGCTGTGTAAAAGAGGGTCATAGCTATATGAACATAATGAGACATATGAGGGACATTTGACCATGTCACAGAGGTCACTGTAATACCAACCCCATAGTGAAAACAATGCATTTAGTGCCAATCCAAGTGACTTATAACCAAGTCAAGGGATTTCTCTAACCTTGCTTTATAACTTCTAGTCAATATACTCACTGTGTTTTGGCATAGTCAAATTCAAAAATTTAATAATTGCTTCCATTTCGTTTTCAAATGCCGTATTAAAGCAAAACTTCTCTTGAGCAACAAGCTTAATTCTCTTCTGTCTCATTCCCCCTCCTCCTCCTCTCCCCTCCTCTTTCTCCTCATCATCACCATCATCAGTATCAATATCAGCATCAACATCTATGTAACCAGTTAAAGAAACCAGCATGTGGTTCTATCCTCTAATTGGTATTTGTTGAAGAAGCAAGGGGCTGAAATTCAGATTTCTTGTTCATTTCAAAACAGTTGTCAAATTCTCCTTTGGACTGGAAAAGAAAACTTTGCAGAAATTGACATCTCAGTCACTGGTTAGGAAGTAAATATGGAAGCGTAAAATGGCATTTTTAAACAAAACTGCTTTTCTGACCATAACTGAATTTTCACATTGTCAGCACTTCCATTATAAACATTTTTTTTTCCAGTTTGGAGTTTATAACACAAATGTAAAGATTTGCTATGGGCTAAATCTCAACCCAAGAGCAAATGTTTATACCAATTCTGAAAACAATCAGCTTGCCCATTTGTAGTTATGCATGTGTTCATCATCTGTTATTGCTTGTCCAATGCTCTCCAACTTCTGGGAGGAAAAGCAGACATCTGGAGAGAAGAAACAATGTTTGCTCTCCAGCAGATGTAGTCTATTTTCCACAATCATTGCATAAGAACAGTATCGAATAAATGTGTGCTCTTCAATACAAATAAATAAAAATGACAAAGTTCTGCATACATATCAATACTGTTGAAGTACATTATTGGGGAGTTCTCAGGTTAGGAGTGTTAGAGGACTGGGACAAACATATCCCTCTCCAGGTGTCTGTCTCATACCTCCCTTTCCCTCCCCAGTGGTTAGCCAGTTTGGACTACTAGGCCTGTGAGTGGCCCAGCCTGACCCAAAGTGACTAGTTCCCATAATGCACCATATTTTAGCCATTGTGTGGGCTGCAGACCCATGGGGCTGCTGGGCTCACTATAGGCTGGCCCTAGCCAAAAAGACCCTTCTTAAGCCACAGAATTGGTCACTTTAAGTCAATCGAATTCAGGGTTATACCCATTTTACAGGTGGAAGAAACTAGGACACTACCATGAAATGCCCTCTCCTATAAAATACATCATACTTCAGAGATTGCCAGTGTAAGTGAAGTGGCCAAAATTATTTTTCACTAAGCATAATTAATATTTTCTGAAAGATTTTAAATGATCTCTTAACTTCCAGTTTCATGTTGATGAAGTTCTTTTTCCTCTTCTTTTATATTCATTCAATAACCTACACATTCAATTAGCATCTTGAAAAAAAATAAGAGATCAGTAACTAATTACTGTCTGGAACAATTCTGGAAATGTTCCCCAACTGTGGGTCCTTATAAACTGGGGGATCAATCAAGTCTGGGCAGACACAGATTTCCACCACCCCCCCCCCCAATAACATGATAAAATTTCATTGAGTCCTTTTTGTCATCTACATTCCATGGCACCATGGATAATAGAGGATAAGTATGGTTTGCCAAGAAAAAGTGGATTAATAAGTGATTTAAGTTCTATTTTAGACTCACATTAACTCAACCACATCAAACAAGTAATTTGTCCTCTCAGATTTCATATTTAAGGTTATTAAACTAAGTAATCTCTAATCATCTCTTCTTGCTCTAAAATTCTATGGTTGCACAGTCCTATATAATAGAGGTAATATGCAAATTGACCATCACTCCAACACACTAGATGGCCACCCCATGTGGTCAAAGATGGCCACCACAAGATGGCCAGCGGGGGGAGGGAAGCTGTAGGTGATCAGGTCAGCAGGGGAGGGCAGTTGGGAGGGACCAGGCTGGCAGGGGAGGGCAGTTAAGGGCAGTCAGGCTGGCAGGGGAGCAGTTAGGGGGTGGTCAGGCTGGCAGGCAGAAGTGGTTAGGGGCAATCAGGCAAATAGGCAGGCAAGTGGTTGAGAACCAGCAGTCTTGGATTGTCAGAGGGATGGGATCAAGCAGTTAGGCGTCGATCAGGCTGGCAGGACATCCCTCTAGGGGTCCCAGATTGGAGAGGGTGTTGGCTGGGCTGAGGAACACCCCCCCCACCGTGCACAAATTTCATGCACCAGGCCTCTAGTGTACTATAAAGTACCTTCCTCGGATGTTTGTTTTATATACTAGAAGCCAGATGCATGAGATTCATGCAGCGGGGCAAGGGGGTCCCTTAGCCTGAGCTGTGCACACTCACAATTCGGGACCCCTCAGGGGGTGTCTGACTGCTGGATGACCAGCAGTCAGATATCCCTCTCACAATCGGGACCTCTCCCTCCTAACCGCCCACGTGCTCACTCCTTACTGCTTGGCTCGCCACTTCTTAGTGCTGCTACGGAGGCAGGAGAGGCTCCCGCCACCACTGCTGAGCTCACCAGCCATAAGCCCAGCTTCTGGCTGAGCAGTGCTCCAGCTGTGGGAGTATACTGACCACTAGCGGGCAGCTCCTGCATTGAGCATCTGCCCCCTGGTGATCAGTGCGCATCATAGCAACCGGTCATTCTGGTCATTCTGCCATAATGGTTACTGGGCTTTTATTATATAGATTTTACCCAATAAGTATTCTCTAGATCAAGAGCACAGCCAAATGAAGGAAACCGGAAAGAGCCTTTGCCTTGTGTTGAGGAAGGGAACATTAAAGATCTTTATACAGAGCAAATCCTGATTGCCAATAAATTCATTTGGTATTAGCAAGGATTTCTCTAGTACTGAGGACAAAATTAAATAATTGCTTTAATTTGTAATATCTATCTGGTGGCATTTAATGTCCCTTTCTATTAGGTAGTTTTTGAAATACAATTAGTTACCATTTTAAAACCAAAACTCTTTAAAAAAATGTTATCTTTAAAGTTAACTCCAGTCTGATTATAAAGCACTCATCATATGGCTTATGTTCACTGATCTCAGCACACTCCCATATGCTGTACATTTTTTCTATGCTAAAGATACATTCTCAGGCTGACCTATGGGACTCTTGGAGGAAATTCTGTACCTTGATGCACTAAGTGGATTTTTAATACATAAAACCATCAATTACTTATGCCTTGTCATCAACAGAAAAGGTCAAATGCAATGGATTCCTTGCAATATAGGTTTCCAGGTCTTACGCAGAGTGAAGTACAGGGTATGTGTAAGTTTCGTTGCTTTTGTTGTATGCTTGTGTTTTTTTATAAAAGGCATAGTAGTGAATAGTAAAAGTGTATTAAGGTATTATTTGGTACACAAATTTAACATCCAACTTGAAATGTTTGATATAATATGACATATGCATACACTGTGAAATCATCACCACAATCAAAATAATGAGCTCATCCTCACCCCCAAAATTTCCCCCATGCCTTTTTCCCCTGTTGTCCCTTTCTCATAACAAATTATTTGATCCCTGTCACTATAGGTTAGTTTGCACTTTCTAGAATACTATCTAAGTAGGATTTTACAGTATGTACTCTTTTTTGGTCTGGTTCAATGCATACAGAACAATTATTTTAAAATCCATAAATGTTGTAGATATTGAGGGTTTATTCCTTTTTATTGCTGAGTACTATCCTACTGTATGGATATATCACAATTTGTTTACCAATTGACCTGTTGATGAACATTTGGATTGTCCAGTGTTTGGTTGTCCTATCTAATAAAAGAGTAATATATGCAAATTGACCATCACTCCAACATACAAGATGGCCGCCCCCATGTGGGCACAAGATGGCCACCACCAGATGGCCAGCAGGGGAGGGCAGTTAGGGGCGACCAAGCCGGCAGAGGAGGGTGGTTAGGGGTGACCAGGCCGGCAGGGGAGGGCAGTTAGGGGCAACCAGGCTGGCAAGGGAGGGAAGTTAGGGGTGACCAGGCCTGCAGGGGAGGGCAGTTGGGGGCAATTGGGCTGACAGGGGAGCAGTTAGGTGTCAATCAGGCTGGCGGGAGAGTGGTTAGGGGGTGATCAAGGTGGCAGGCAGAAGTAGTTAGGGGCAAGCAGGCAGGTAGGCAGGTGAGTGATTGGGAGCCAGCAGTCCTGGATTGTGAGAGGGATGTCCGACTGCCTGTTTAGGCCCAATCCAACCGGGATCAGGCCTAAACGGGCAGTCGGACATCCCTCGAGGGGTCCCAGATTGGAGAGGGTGCAGGTAGGGTTGAGGGACACATACACCCCGCTCCCCCGTGCATGAATTTCATGCACCAGGCCTCTAGTATGAATAAAGCTGCTGTGAACATTTGCATATAAGTCTTTGTATGGACATATTCTTTCATTTCTGTTGTGGAAATAACTAGAGGTAGAATGGCTAGTGCAGGTGGCAAATATTTAACTTTATAATTAACTGCCAAACTGTATTTCAGATTAGCTATACCATTTTTTATTCTCACCAGCAATATGAGGGTTACAATTTCTCCATATCTCTACCAACACTTGAGATGGTCAATCTTTAAATTTTAGCCATTCTAATAGGTTTGTAGAGATGTCTCATTGTGGTTTTTATTTGCATTTCGCTAATAGCCATAATGTTGGACATCTTTTTTAAAAAAATATATTTTATTGATTTCTTATAGAGAGGAAGGGAGAGGGATAGAGAGCTAGAAACATCGATGAGAGAGAAACATTGATCAGCTGCCTCCTGCACACCCCCTACTGGGGACGTGCCCACAACCAAGGTACATGCCCTCGACTGGAATCAAACCTGGGACCCTTCTGTCCACAGGCCAACGCTCTATCCACTGAGCCAAACCAGTCAGGCTGGACATCTTTTTATGTGTTTATTTGCCATCTTGATGTCTTCTTTGGTGAAGTATCTGGTCAAATATTTTGCTCATTTTTTATTAGATTTGTTTTGAAACTCATTTATATGTATATCCCAGATATGAGCCCTTTCTCAGATACATGATTTGCAAATATTTTCTTCTAGTTTATGTTTCTTTCTCCATTCTCCTACCAGTGCATATCAAAAAATAGCTCTTAATTTTGATGTTCAGCTTACAAATTTTTTCTTTTATGGATTATGTTTGGTGTTATTTATTTAAGAAATTGTTGCCTTACTCCATATCACAAAGATTTTCTTCTATGTTATCTTCCAGAACTTTTATACTTTTATATTTTACATTAAATCTATGATCTATTTTGAGTTCATTTCTGTGTGAGGTTAACTCCTTTTTTTCATATGGATATCCAACGTTTTCAACACCCTTTGTTGAGAATACTGTCCTTTCCCACTCAGCTGCCTTTGCACCCTTGTAGAAAGTCTGTTATCCATGTAATTGTAGGTTGACTTTGGAACTATCTATTTTGTTTCATTAATATGTTTTATAACCCATTGCTAGCACCAGATTTTCTTTATTGCTATAAATTTATGTCATAAAGTCAGGTAGTGTTAGTTCTTCAACTTTATTATTTTTAAACTTCTTATTGCTATTCTAGGTCAGTGGTTGGCAAACGTCTTTCTGTGCAGGTAATAGTAGTTATCAGACAGTGAATACTTTAAGGTTTGTAGGCCATACAGTCTCTTTTGTAAGTACTCAACTCTGCCATTGCAGTGCCAAAAGAGCCATGGGCAATATTTTAAAGGTGGACATGGCTATGTTACAATTAAACTGTATTTACAAAATGAGGCAGTTGGCTGGAAGTGTACTACAGGTCATAGTTTGTTGACCCCTGCTTTAGGTCCTTTGCATGTCCACATGAATGTATTTTATTTTATTTTATTTTTTATTTTAGTTAGTTAATCCTCACGTGAGGACATTTTTTTCCCATTGATTTTTAGAAAGAGTGAGAGGGAGAGGAGGGGGAGAGAGAGAGAAAAAAAATATCACTGTGAGAGAGACACAGCAATTGGTTGCCTCCTGCATGTGCCCCAGATCGAACCTGCAACCCAGGTATGTGCCCTTGACAGGGAATTGAACCCAAGACTCTTCAGTGTGTGGGCCAATGTTCTAACCACTCATCATACCGACAAGGGCTCCACATGAATTTTAGTCATCTTGTAAATTTTACACACCCACAAAAAAAAAGCTTGCTTAGATTTTGATTGGTTATGATTTGAACCTATAGATCAATTTGAGCAGCACTGACATTTTAACAATATAGTCTGCCAACCAATGAAAAAATTATATCTCATCATTTAATTAGGTCTTATTTAATTTGTCTCAGAAGATTTTTATAATTTTCATTATAAATATCTTGCACGTCTTATGTCAGATTTATCTTGAGCACTTAACATTTTACATTGCTATTATAAATTGTTTTCTTATTTCAATTTCTGATTGTTCATTGCTTCTATATAGAAATACATTGATACTGTTTTTTGTTCTTATATCCTGCAACATTGTGCTACTAAATTATCGATTCTGCTAGTTTGGGGAACATATCAAATTTTCTACATTGAATGAAAACATTATTATATCTTCAATTTCTATCTGGATGCATTTTACTTCTTTTTCTTGCTTCAGTCCACTGGCTAAAACCTCTAGTACATTAAGTAGAAATGGTAAGAGTGGATATCTTTGTCTTGTTGCTTCTCAGATGGAAAGCATTCCCTCTCTCACAGTTAAGTATGATGCTAGCTCTAAGTTTTTTCTTCTCAACTATTCCTAATTTCCTGATAGTTTTTATTAAAATAGATGTTACATTTTGTCAAAAGTTTTTCTGAATCTGTTGAAATAATCAGAGGGTTTTTCTTGTTCCGTTTGTTAAATGAATTCACAGTCATTTACCAAATTCTGAAAGTTTTTCTGTGATTTACTATGGAGTTTGACTTTTATCCCTAGGGCACTGAAAATCCACTGAGGATTTTAAACAAGTGTGTGGCATTGAAATTTGCAGAGTGATGTGTATTTAGGGATAGAAGGTGGTGAACAAAAGAAGATGGGATAGGTAAGGAGCCATTGGTTATTTAAGGAATGTTTAGGGAGTAGAATTTGTAGTAGTTGACTACTTACACTAGAAAACAAGGGACAATTAAACATAGAGAATGAGAGAAAAACGGAAGTAGAACAGATTTTCAGAATTATAGCTTGAGCAATTTGTTGAATTATGGTGCCATTAAGTAAATTGAAAAATAATGGGGTAGGGGAAACTTTTACATTTCAAAAAGACAGGTACTCAATTTGTTATCTATATAAATCAGCACTTTGATTGACTCTTTTCCCTGCAACCATTCTCAATGAGGTTGCCACAGCTTACTTTACAAGGAGGCGAGGAGAGCACAATGTATTTACAGGCCCTTAAGAATGTTTCATTATCAGTGTAGCACTGACTCAGCCTGGTAGGGACAATGGATTCACACAGTGAATTTCTCAATAAGTGAAACATTTCTTTAAGTGTGAAAGCTTTTGACTTTAAGCCTAAAATGTATTACATTCTTCTCTAAAGCATTTTCAAATGTTTCACTTTTTTTGCCATTTACTCTGGCAGTATTAAAAGTACCTCCAGTTTTCCAAAAAGTAAACTGAGACTCAGAGAGGTTAAGTGACATTCCTAATATCACAAAACTGTCAGCCTCAAGATTGGAACACAGGTGTTTTTATTCTAAACTAGGGGCCCGGTGCACAGATTCCTGCACATTGATAGGAAATTAATTAGAAGGTGGCCGGTGGGGCAGGACTGAGCAAGACTGGCCAGACACGCCCTGGAGCCCACCTCCCATGGTCCCTTCCCAGCTGACCACACCTGGCGTGGTGCCAGGGCTCAAAGGCCATTTGCAGAGTGAGCAGGGTCCCTCCAGCAGGTGAGGTCCCTCGGCCTGGCCTGCGGGGATCAGACCAAAATCAGCAGTCCCACATCCCTCATGGGGTCCCGGAGTGCGAGAGGGCACTCTGCAAAGTTGCTGTTGCTCGGCAGCTCCTGCGTTGAGCACATGCCCGCTAGTGACCATTACGCAACATAGCTACCCGCCAGTTGGCTGGTCAGCTGGTTGGTTGGTCGGCCAGTCGCTTAGGCTTTTACATATGGAGATGTGGTTTCTTTTCACTTTACTATATTACCTTCATGTATATCATGATATTATCCGGCGATGCTTTCATTAATATGCTAGTTAGATCATCATAAGGACAAAAGCACAATCAGTAATTAGGATACGAGTCCTGAGAAACTCCTGGCAAAGGAAATAACCTGTTTTCCTAGGGCAGCATTTTTTTAGTGAGAAAATGAAACATGGTGTCATGGAAAGAGAATGGGCCTTGGAGTCACACAAACCTGGATTCAAATTTGGGCCCTGCCACATTCTGTGAGGCGAGGCATTGTACAGCAACCAACACACACTCAGCACTCAGTGTTCCCTTCTTTAAAATGAGTATGTTACCCAGATGATAGGATTCTTCCAGGCATTATTGTAAGCATTGATAATATCAACTGTATAATTTCTAGGCATTGTGAAATGGTGATTTCCCTTTCTTCCCCATTGTAGAGTTGATTTTAGCTTTTATGTTTTTTTATCCATTCAGCCACTCGATGTCTTTTAGTTGGAGCATTTAGTCCGTTTACGTTTAAAGTTATTATTGAAAGGTACTTGTTTGTAGCCATTTCTTTTTTTTGTGTGGCTGTTTTCTTTCTGAACTTTTTATTTCTTATTTTTATATCAGTCCCTTTAGCATTCCTTGCAATGCTGGCTTGGTGGTGACAAACTCCCTTAGCCTTTTTTTGTCTGTGAAGCTTCTTATTTCCCCTTCAAGTTTGAATGATAGCCTTGCTGGATAGAGTATTCTTGGATTCAGTCCTTTGCTTTGCATCACTTTGTAAATTTCAGTCCATTCTTTTCTTGCCTGATGTGTTTCTGTTGAGAAGTCATTTGACAATCTAATGGGAGATCCCTTGTATGTAACTTTCCGTCTCTTTCTTGCAGCCTGTAAGATTCTCTCTTTGTCCTGAACATTTGCCATGGTGATTATGATGTGTCTTGGTGTGGGTCTTTTCGGGTTCACCTTGTTTGGGACTCTCTGGGCTTGTGTGACTTTTTTCTTCCCCACCTCAGGAAAGTTTTCTGATATTATTTCTTCGAGTAGGTTTTCTAATCCTTGTTCATCCTTCTGTTGTTCTGGTACTCCTATTATTCGTATGTTGTTTCGTTTCATGTTGTCCCAAAGCTCCCTTAGGCTCTCCTCCTGTCTTTTAATTTTTTTCTCCAATTGCAGTACATTTTGGGTGTGTTTTGCTTCCTTGTCTTCTAATTCACTTATTCGGTCCTCTGCTTCTCCTAGTCTACTGTTGATACTTTCAATGGAGTTTTTCATTGCAGCTATATCACTCTTCATTTCCTCTTGGGTCTTACTTAGGTTGTTGATTTTTTCATCTGTTTCTTCTAGCTTCTTCCATATGTTATCGATTTTTTCATCTGTTTCTTCTAGCTTCTTCCATATGTTATCGATTTTTTCATCTGTTTCTTCTTGCTTCTTGAAGAGGTTGTCGATTTTTTCCTCCATCCGGTTTATGCACTCTAGGATCCTTATTCTGAATTCTTTATCTGTCATGTTGCATGCCTCTGTATTACTTAGCTGCTTTTCTGGAGAGTCCTCCTTCTCTTTCCTTTGGGGGTTTCTTTGTCTACCCATGTTTGATCTCAATGACATATCTAGACGTTGAGTTGTTCAGTGGTTGCTCCCTTGGTGGCAGTGACTCCTTGGTCTGTGGTTGCTCTTCGGGCGGTTGCGGTAGCAGCTGCTCTTCAGTTGTCAGCAGCTCCTCTGGTGGGTGCTGTTCACAGCTGTGGTGGCTCTTCTGGCTGGTGGGGCGAGGTTTCACGTACAGCTGCTGTTCCTCAGCAGAGGATGTGGTGCTCAGGAGGTTGCTGTTGCTTGGATCTGCTGCGTTGATTTAAAGGCACAAAATACAACACAACAAGGCACCACGTACCAGGCACTATACACAAATATATTTACGATATTAATAACCCCAAGTAAAGGTGACCACCTGAATTAAGAGAATTAGGGGATAAGGAAGAAGGAAGAGAAAAAGATAAAAGAGAGAAAGGAAAAGAAAAGTAGGGACCAAAAAAAGGGAGTGCAAAAATGAAATTGGGAAAAAGGAAGGGGGAAAATAAAAGCGAGAAAAGAAAAGAAAAAAAAAAGAGCGAAAAGAGAGAATGAAGTGGAAGAGGGGAAGAGACTTTTTATATGAGGAGAATACTCCTATAGAACAGCCATTAATCCCAACAAATTCCAGCAACAGCTCCCTGGATATGAATACAAACTAGAAACAACCAATAATATAACGATGAAAATAGAATGGTGAACACTAATCCCAAAATAAAATAAAGAAAAAATAAAATGGCACTTTAAAAAATGGTAAAATGGTAGCAGTAATAATACTGGTTAAAAATAAGAAGGTAGTAATTAAAAGGGTAAAATCAGGTGATGGAAAAAGAAGAAAAAAAAAAAAAGAACAGAAAAAAAATAAAAAAAAAATTGGTTTCTTAGTTAAAAAGTGAAAAAAGAAAAAAAAATTGCAGTAGTGAATGTCCTTCGTTTCTTCTATTCTTCAGTGTGGCTCGCCTTAGACCTTCCAGGTATTCAGGAGAGTGTTGAGATTCCCTGCGATATACTGTTCCTCTGTGTTGTAAACCACAGTCCTTATTTTAAAGCATGCCGCATTTATTTCCCAGACTGCCTTATTTTGTGTTTAGCAAAGAGTCAGTTTGTGGGTCAGCCTCTGGGTGGCAGTGTTCTGGGGTTGGCCTCTGAGGCTATAGGGCCTCTCTGTCGAGTGGAAGTTCACTGCCCAGAGCTGACTGCGTAGTCGTTAGTTACCGGCGCTATGTTGTTGCTGGGATTGAAAATCCCCCTATAGGCCAGACCCTGTTAACTCCCAGGGACTGATCAGGTTATCTTAATCCTTGATCTCGTTCAGGGTGGAATCTGGGTGTGGCTGTGCTCCTTGCCTGGGGGCTGGGGGGAGGAGACTCACCCTCAGGAGCGGGTGGCTGCCCCAGTCCTGGCCTCAGGGGTGTCTCAGCACTCAATTCACTACCACCTCTCCCGGCTCCCCCTCTTTCCCCAGTCTCTCCCCAGATTCCACTCCTCAGCACACTCTCCCTCTCTTCAGCACAGGTGAGTGTCTGTATCCGAAATGTCCCATGAACAGGATTCAGTGTAAACAAACAAACAAATGCCGGCCGCGGAAACGGGGAAGGCTTGGTTTCTGTAAGCTTCTTCTCTTACCGGGACTGCATGGTCAGGTCAGCTCTTCAGGCTGCCCCCTTTAGGCTCAGTCCTCCGTGATCACAGAACCCAGCTCTCAATTTCCCTGGTGGCGCCAGGAATCCCGCAGTTCTCCTTTCCCCCGTCAGGGGCTGTGCCTGTCCCAAAGGACGCGGCTGTCTGCCACGCGGTCTCCCTCCGACTCTCTGGGTTCAGAGGTCTGGCAAACTTTCCTGCCCAAATCCCTGGTTTTTTTTTACCTTACCAGGGGAGTTCTGCTCTTCCCGGCTGCAAACCCTCTCACCAGCTGAGCAATTTCGCCAATTCGGTGTGAGTGTTACTAGCTTCAGCTTACATTTGCTCCGGGACACGACCTGGGACACGTCTGCCTATATCGCCGCCATCTTGGTTCTCTGGTTTTAGCTTTTATGTATCACTACATTTTCATACCCAGCCAGCGGTCTGAAAGACTTTATCAACCTTTTTAAAAATCATAAATCACCATCCAAGTTGGAAAGACTAAGTTCATAGACTGAAAACAGGAATCTGTTTCTTTCTGCTTACATAAATCAGGAGTTTCATTCTGCTCCCATCATTCTCACTGAGGTTGCCCCAGTTTGACAATTGAAGCAGAAACAACAGTTTGAGA
The DNA here is from genome assembly GCF_963259705.1 of Myotis daubentonii. NCBI lineage: Eukaryota > Metazoa > Chordata > Mammalia > Chiroptera > Vespertilionidae > Myotis > Myotis daubentonii. The sequence goes on along the minus strand of NC_081846.1, from coordinate 69,948,812 downwards.
AGGACAGCAAAGCACCTCAACATCCAGTATGTCTATTTTTTAGATTTATTTCAACAACTAGAGACTATCCTTTGGTTTTCTTCTAGGACCAAAAACCATTAGTTTCTATGCAATATGCGGTTTTCCACTCCTGTCAGGTCTCATTGAAGCATATTCTAATTCTGAACTGATTAAGTGCAGCTTGATTTCTGGATGGCAGTTGTTTATGTTATAACAGTTTTCTTAGTTATTGTACAGAATCCACAATGTGCTTACCTTGCATACACGATGATATCTTTGACTTCAGAAGTCATCTTTGACCACACTACCCACAGGTCTAGTGTAAAAAGACACCACAAATGGCCAAAAATGTCAACATAAATAACTATCAATAAATATTATGGAATGTAGCAAAGCATTTGGCTTTTATCTTGCTAACCTATCAGAGCTAACTGTATGGCTATTATTGTCACAAGGGATGGGCCCAGTTTAGCTACACACAGTATTTATAAAGTGCCCATCACTATGATACCTAAACACTTGGGCAATCTAATTAGGCTAGTCCAATTACTTGGGTAGAAGTAGAGGAGGTGTACTTCCTTATATCCCACTCCACTGGAACCAATTTGATTGTGTTTTTAAAAGGAAGAAAAGCCTTCTGTGAGAATAGCTTTCTAGGCTCCCTTCTTCCAAGATTAAAAGACTGTCTGGGTAAAGAAATGACTGTTTTCTATTCCTGAAGGTGATAATGTTCAGAATCAAGCAACTCTCCAGTGGTAGAAAAAACCACAGCCCAGAGATCTTGATTGAGAACATTATACTCCCTTTTCTTTTGAACTTCACTCTGGGGGCAGGTAACTGAAAAGTGCTTTCTAAAAGCAGTTCACCTGAAGGTGAATTATTTCCAAGGACCTCCTTGGTGAGAAAGCCATGTTCTCTCTTGGCCTATGGAGTCCTTCTTATCTTCGCTAGGAGATTTAACTAGGTCAGACCTGAATTTACTCTTTATAATGAAGACCTCCCCTCAGACTTTATTTCTGACAGTTAAGGAGAACTTAGGACATTTTCCGGGGTTGTGTGTGTGTGTGTGTGTGTGTGTGTGTGTGTGTTGGTCTGTTTTAACAAGGTGGCATCAGCCTGAGTTCAGAGTCCAATTCTTGATCTGCACTCATGTGTAGGAGAACATATTATCTATTAGTAGAATCACTAGTGAACATTTTTAGAACTGAAAATTACTCAAAGATTTTAGGAAGCTGTTTCTATGTACTGAGGCAAACTGTGAATACCATGGTTATACAGAAAAAGACAGGCATACCTCAGGATAAAGAGCAGTTCTCCTATTGTACTGCCAAGACTTCTCTCTGAAATTTATCACTAATTCAGCTTGATTCTAATCTAATATTTGATATTTTATTTCATTTTATGTTTCATAACTAAGTAACAATCAAGTCAACATGGTCTGTAATATTTCAAAGTATAATTTAAAATTGCATAGAACTTGCATTTACCCTGAAAATGGGCCAACCATTATTTGCTCTTTGGTCATCCCATCAATATGATGCATATTGTTTGTTGCTCAGTTCAGTTTTTAAATAGTCTTATTATCTCCTTGTCATCTCTTAATCACTGAGTCTCTATCTGTGTCTTACTGATGTCTTCTTATTATGAGGTTTGGTTTTTTTTTTAAGTTGATACTCTTTCAGTATTGTGACCCTCCTGATCTCACCCTCTCAGTTTGGCACTTCTCTTGTATATTCAGTCTGGATTGCAAGACTTTTCTCTTACAATACACAGTTTTTAAAAATATATATCTGAATTCATGGAAAAAATACCTGTGCAGCCACATCAGATCCTCTGGTTAACTATTCCTTTTCTTTCTCATCAAAATCATTTGCAGTTGGGTTTTCAGAATTTCACTTTCTCTTGAGCCATCTTTCTATACAGAATTTCTCACCAAGGGATCTTAAACAATTTTTTCTCTGATCATTAAAATGATGTTTGTGATTATTGAACATCTCCTTCATGACAGGGATTTGATGTGCATTATCTACTTTATTCTCTACAACCATCTTATAAGATAGGCTAATTACCTTCATTGTACCAGTGGGAAGATTGGAGTTCAGAGAAGAAGAGCATAGGCAGTAACGGATAGAGCAGGTCAATTTCAGGTATATTTGGCTCAAAAGCTTGTATTCTTAACCATTTGTTCATTTCTGGGATAGTCATCTGAGGAACCAGAATTAAAACTTCCTAATTTATGTTCTTTAAAGTCCTGAAGAATTTAGCTATCGCTATGTAACTAGGAAATGCTATCAGTTGGACTGTGTTCAATTGTGTACAATTGACAGAAATCAGCTCAGAAGGGTTTAAGCAATGAGGAAATTTATTGGCTCATGTAATTAGAAAGGGTTACATTAGATAGGTTGAATTACAAGATTTATTGATACAGGAACTCAATGATGCACATCATGGAGCCAGGTGCATTCTATCACAACTCTGCCATCCACAATGCTAGCTTCATCCTGATGCTAATTGCCCTCAGTGAGTAGGATGATCACCATTAGCAACCCAAATTATGTCCTTCCTCTGTTACATCTTGTGAAACAGACATAGAGGGGCATATTTCTTTTTTAAAAAATATATTTTATTGATTTTTTACAGAGAGGAAGGGAGAGGGATAGAGAGTTAGGAACATCGATGAGAGAGAAACATCGATCAGCTGCCTCCTGCACACCTCCTACTGGGGATGTGCCCACAACCAAGGTGCATGCCCTTGACTGGAATCGAACCTGGGACCTTTCAGTCCGCAGGCCGACGCTCTATCCACTGAGCCAAACCGGTTAGGGCGAGGGGCATATTTCTAAGAAATCCCAAGCAAACATCTCCTTTGCCTAACTGATTTAAATTGTGTCATATGCCTATGTCTTAATGTAGCCAGGAAGAGTACACTTGCATTAAGTAAAGCCAATCCCAAATCAGGGACTGTGGTTGGCTAATCATGAGTCAGTCATATAATAGATCCCTGAAGAATCCCAGAATTATGTTTAGAAGAAGGAGAGGCATAGACTAGGGTAGGTAGTCAATGGCATCTCCACTCCAACTCATTGAACCAACACTTACACACTCCCTTCTGCTCCAACATTTACCTTCCAAGCTTTCATATCTACTTGAAACCACTCACTCCTCCCCAAAGCCTCATACAGCTACTGTAGCTGGTTCCAAGAATCAAAGTTTGTGCTCAGTTTTCTTTGTTGGGTCTGATGTGACTTCTCTAACTAAAAGATATCTGCTACCAACGCACTTGCTGCTCAAGAGTAGGGAAAGAGAGGGTAAGTACCACTAAAATTTCTATTTGTAAAAGTAAATGATGGAAAGTATATAGAAGTTCACGGTCCATAGGATATATAATATTCTGCTGAGCAGGAAAAGTGTGAGAGTTCTATGCCATGGCTGTGGAATAGATTTTCTAGGTCAGCCAGTCTAGTAGCTCCTAATTCTTCTTTCTGGAAAATTCTCACTTAGCCATTGTCTCCCATGGTCACCATTGAGAAAATGTGTTGAAGGATATCCGTTAGCAGCATCCTCACCCCCGGGGCCCAGGAAAGTAATAAAGAGTTGTCTGTTCTTCTAGCCAGACATGGATTTATTTAGTAATAGAATGCCTTCTAAAAACTGAGAATACTTCTAGTTTATTTGTCCCTAGCCAATTAGCTGGTATAGCGCTTTTCAGTAATCCTAGAGATCTTTTGTGGTCATATTCTGGAAATTTCAAACTTTTACCAACAAGCTTCTGTATTCTGCCCACTTCTCTGACACTCTATTTAGTTAATGATGTCTTCTTCTTACAGCTTTCCTCAAGAGAAATTGAAGCAATAGGAGGGTATTCTTCTTATAAAAGGGCACTAGAAATAGCCAACATAGACCAACATCTGGTATTTTGAATTTTTATAAGCAATTTTCCTAACATGATAGTTAGGATAGGCACATGTTCTGTGTTTAAAAATGCAACAGATATGTCTGATCAAATTTTTGTGCTATGTGACAAGAATAATTGCAAAGTTTACAGCCTGGAATGATGGGGTCCTCAATTCCTTCCCCTGTAACTCCTACATCCAAACTTTCCTTTATGTAAAACCTGTTACTTAATGCATACTCCGTCCTGTGTGGTTTTTAATTACATATGAGTTTGTAATCAACAACTTTTCCCTCCTCTTCCACATTCAGTATAATTCTTTGACTCTTGAATGTCTTTTCCACTCTGTACTCCCAGGAATTCTAGGAGAGCCAATGGAGACATGAATTAGATTTATGAAAAAGTCAATTTTGCTAATATTACTTTCAACCAGATTTTGAAGTTCCATATTGCTGGTCAGCTTTTGGGGGAACCAGAGAAGAGATCTTATGTTCCCTGAGAGTTTAAAGCAAGAGTGGTGATTTAATATAGCCAAGGATTCAAAGACTTTTTTAAAAAATGACTTTATAAAAACCTTAAGAACAAAAATCAATCCTAAAATGCACAACTTATGAATTATTAGGAAAAAGTATCAGAGAATTACTCATTTAGAGATAGACCTGCATAAATCTCAATGAACTGTACATGTGATATATCTCTACTGGGGTCATCTTTGAGTACAAATATACTAAATTACAATATTAAGTGCTAAGTTGTCACACAAAGACTGACCTATCTAGGAGTAGCAGCAACAAAGAGAGTTTGTGATACCAGCAAATAACATAGGTATATGTCCTGATATTATCTCATTCCACACTATATTCATTTTCTCTTGCTGCTAAAAAAAAGTATCACAAACCATCCTGGCTAGCGTGGCTCAGCTGGTTGGGCCACTGTACACTGACAGGTTGCTGATTCCCAGTCAGGGCATCTGCACTGGTTGCCAGCTGGATCCCTGGTAGGAGGCATGCAGGAGGCAACCCATCAATGTTTCTTCTCCCTTCCTCTCTCTCTAAAAATCAATAAACTATTTAAAAATATATTTTAAAAAATTAGCACAAACCTAATGACTTATGATTCTACAGTTCTATAGCTTAGAATTTTAACATGGGTCTCATTGGTTTAAAATCAAGGTGTTGGGAGCACTGTGCTCCTTTCTGAAGACTCTAGGGAAGAATTCATTTTCTTGCCTTTTCCAGCTTCTAAAGGCCTCTCACATTCATTCCTCAGCTCATGGCCTCCTTCATTCATCTTCAGAACCAACAACAAAGCAACTTTGCATTTCTCTGAACATTCCTCCATTCTCATATCTTCTGACCACAGCCAGGGAATCTCTCCTTTTAAGGAACTTTGCGGTTAGATTGGGCCCACCCAGTTAATCCAGGATAATCTCTTCATTTAATCACACCTGAAAAACCCCTTTTGCTATGAAGATAACATATTCATAGGGTCCAGGGATTAGGACATCGGCATCTTTTCTTTTTCTTTTTGTGGGAGGTGGGGGGTGAGGGGAAGAGGGTCTATTATTCTGCCTACCAGGCTTGTTAAGTAGGATATAACATTACCTAACTGATAAATACTTGAAATTCTGCATTGTCCTTGCACAAATTAATGCAGCAAAAATGCTTAAGGTCAATTATGAATAGATAAGTAAGAAGAAATTAGGAAGGATACAAAGGTAAAAAATAAAAAATAAAAGGACCCTCCCCATTAAGGAGTATGTATTCTTATTATGAAAATCAGATTATCAATAATAACTGCCTTGAAAATAAGTGTTCAACAGAGGTGTGTTGACTTAATCTTCAAGAAAGTATAATTTATCATAATTTGGTATAAATCATATAAAAATTTAATAAAATAAAATGTATTAAAGAAAAAAGTTTTGAGGAATGTTCTGTAGATTTAGTAATATTAGAGACTAGTAAATACTGTTGTTAAACTCATATGTAGCCTAAGTTTCAAATCCCGTAGGGTAAAAAATACTGCGGAGATATTCATCTGAAGTATCACTCCCATAGCTTCCTAAAAGGTTTCCTCAGTGTCTTGATTCTATTTCCAATCCTTGTATTGTTTTTAGCCTACAGAGCAAAATTTGGCGACAGCTTTGAGTTCTGAATGACTAATGAATTGTTCCTCTGTGTGTAGGATCTCCCTGGTGCAAGCTCTGTGTGAGTCTCTATTCCTCTCTATTCAAAGATGACATCGTCGATTGTGATGATATTACCCATGTATACAGGCCCAGCTGAAAAGACGAATGAGAGACCAGCATTCCTGTCTAAAAGCCCATGCCCTTAAATTATGTCCTTTGTTTGCAGGCACAATTTGCTGTTTGACAAGTCTGTACTCTGACTCTTCCTTTTTGTGCAGCCTACATGACCATCTTGCTCTGAATAAGTCACCCTGTTCCTTTTTCTGCAGTTGGTCTGTCAGTTATTTTTGTCGTAGAGAAGCCCAGGGTTCCAATGTACTTGGGCTTCAAGTCACCCTTATTTCAATCATTTGATGAGTAATTCCAGCTGTCTATTTGAAACTGAATACTATTTGAAACTGAATACATACATGATATCTTCAAGTCAAGGATGCAGGCCACAGTGGGCTACAGAATCATTCAAGTTCACAATAAAAAACATGAGTCCCACTAGCACTTCCCAAAGAAGGAGATGAGAGAATAATTAAATTCATATGGGAATACAATATAGTCTTCAAAGATAGTCTTCTCTCCTCTGATGAAAGAATCAGAATTTTAAATGTTTTTGGATATTGACATTGGTAGGTAAGTTTAAAGTTTAAATTCCTATCAGGACTCAGATCCCTGAGGTTAGACCTTAAAATTTTAATTGTAAATAACATTTATTGAGCATTTATTATTTGCCACGTACTAATCTAAGCACATTAAAAGTATCAGTTTAAGCTTTACAGCAATCCTAAGAGATAGGTACTATCATTTCTATTTTCCATAAAAGGAAAATTGAGATATAGAACTTATTCTAGTTCACTCAGCTGTCCAATAGAAGGACTGGTGATCAAACCAAGGCAATGTGGGGACAAAGCCAGCTTCCTCAGCCACGAATCTACACCACCTCTCCAATGTCTCCTATTTTAGAGCATAGTGGGACATACATGAGGCCAACTGAGAGAAGCTCATATTTACAACTAATGCCTAGAAGAGCGCCTGGAACACAGTAGGTTAATTAATGAATGATAAACAAACAAAACCTATCATGCCCTGGGTTAAATGTTTGAAGGGAAGAAACTAATGTGGATACCATACGGAAATCCAAAAGGATAATAATAGAGTTAGTATTTGTTGCACACTAGCTATCATACCCAAACTGTGTTAAAGACTTTCTATAAAGTCAATATAGCGTAAACAGTGTAATGAGACACCTATCACTCTCTCGACTTTACAGTAAGGAAACTAACACTTAGAGAGTTTACGTGGCTGGTCCAAGGTTTTGTCCAAGCTCAGACCACTAGTAACTTATAGACCGAAGATTTAAATCCAGGTTGAGTTGCATGGTCAAAGACTGAACCTCCTGTGTGCCAAAGGCTTTAGTCCAGCAGGGCTTTGGTCACTATCAGGAGACATAGCATATGAAGCTCTAAGGGTAAATCTAAGATTAGGGTATATTTTATAATTCATACAAACACCTGTCTTGGCAAACACTGCAAGTCAGAGAAAATGGGGCAGCTTCCAGACCTAAAAACGGGACAGTGGAGATTTGAAAGTCGAGATTTGTTCCTAGGTATGCATGTCATGTGCTCTGTTTCTACTTGAGTAGAAGTAATTTATACCTAAGAAAGGCAGGAAGAGGACCATGGGCTCCAGTAACTAGAGGGACGCAGGATATATTTGTTATCACCAGCAAAAATACAAGCAAAACAGGACCAATAGACAGTCTAGTGCCATGGTCGGCAAACCGCGGCTCGCGAGCCACATGCGGCTCTTTGGCCCCTTCAATGTGGCTCTTCTACAAAATACCACGTGCGGGTGCACACGTACAGTGCGATTCAAACTTCGTGGCCCATGCGCAGAAGTCGGTATTTTGTGGAAGAGCTGGTATTTTGTGGAAGAGCCACACTCAAGGGGCCAAAGAGCCGCGTGTGGCTCTCGAGCCACAGTTTGCCAACCACTGGTCTAGTGTATCACACTCAAGTTAAACTTAGGCTGAGACATGCAGCAGTAGTAACATGCCTTTCACATTATACATATGGGGTATGTACACTAGAGTTTCTTAAGTGTCCACCGCTGCTTAAGCACAGGGAAGACCTGGACAGCAGGGAGGAACTGAGCCCACAGGTGACAGTTAAGGGTCCCAATGGATGGACAGATCTGAAAACTCTTGTAATCAGGCTCCATCTAAAAAAAGCCCTCAAAGGTCTTAGAGCAAACTTTGCCTCTGACCCTACCCTTATTCCAGCTTCTTTTATTTATATCATTTACTTTTGTTCCTTTCATAATGCAAAGACCTTCCCTCTTTTTCTATATTTCTAGTACTGTTAAATTTATTCTTAATGTCAGCAGAGTTTTTTTGTAACATTTATAACACCTTCTATTGGAAGTTGAGCTAGGACGGGTGACAAATTTTAGGTTGAAGGACTGGTGAGACTGATGACTCAGAGTGAGTTGGAGTTGCTTTCTCTTTGTCATACAAAAGGCAGTGCAACAAACATACAAAAGCAAGAAACCCTACAAGGGCTCTCTGACTGTGCTTGCCAGTTCTGCACAGAGGCACGCCCAAATGTCATGGTTTCAACAGCCTGTGTACAGTAGGGGATCCAAAAGGTCACTGCAGACCAGAACCCTCTGCAAGCATCCTGCTCTTTGTACCTTTCACCTGGTGGTGGTGACCACATCATCACTGGAGTCTAGCCTACAACCATATTTTAGTGTGTATGCCACAGTTATACCTACCACGCTCTCTATTGTCTCTTATTCCAGGATCAGGTCCCCTCCGGCAGCAGGACTGGCCCTGGCCCTGACCTATTAAAACAGTCTACAGAAAAACTGAATTTCACATATAAAGCTATTTATTTTTTAAGTAATTGTTTTGCATACTGCAGGTTTTCAAACATGTACACCTCACCTCTATTTAATCAGCAGGTCAACTGACCTGACTCACTGAAAAAAAAAATGAACATCAGGCCCAGGCCAAAAGAAACCACTGGCTAAAATTACTTGAAAGATATCTCAGGAATGCTCATTAGTTTCTGAGGCTTTTACTGTACTACCTCCTTTCTACAACTATATTGTCCTTGAGAAAATGATGTGTCACAAAGCTAGATAGCATCCTCTGTGTTATTGGTTAAGCAACCATTGACCATTACTGTGAACAATGTTCATGCAATATAATGCAGTGAAGAAGCAGCTTTGGGTTTTGTTTTGCTCACTTCTCTGCCTTTTAGCTAAGATAAGTGTAGGGGTTGTTTCGAAGGGTCATATTTTGAAACTTATTTGGTTTCAGTGGTTCAAAAGTTAGGATTTGCTAGCCAGTTTCTCTGTATCGGTGGGAGATTTGCTTCCAGGTGCACCTGTGTGATGCTCTGAGTGTTTCTACTGGAGTGGCCCCCTGAAAAAAGCCCCTGAGTCGGGCATCAGTGATGGCTCTTTCTAACATATCAAGGCAGTTGCCTACAGGGCATCATTCCTGGGTTAGGAGATAATTTTGCCTTTAATAATGAGAATGAAGGAATTTCACTAAATAAGTTCATCTTTATGGATATCCTATATAACAAAAAGCTAATATGCATCCTATATAATAAAAGGCTAATATGCAAGTAGACCAAACAGTGGAACAACTGGTCGCTATGACATGTGCTGACCAACAGGGGGTGTGCGCAGAACATGGCGGGCAAGGGCAGCAGGTGGCAGAGCACAGAACATGGCGGGTGTCGGCCACAGCAGGATAGTGGAGCAGGTGAGTGGGGGCGCCCTACCAAAGCAGGACACTGGTCGCTGTCATCGGGGCGAGCCTCTGGTGGTTACTGAAAATTCTTTGCTCGCGCACACCGTGGTCCCACCCGGCGCCCTCACCTGCTGCAGGTGCTGGCCCTGCTGGCACCCACTGCTGGCGCCGGCCCCAATCGCTCCACAGATGCGAGCAGAGCCAATGCCATCAGTGCGTGGGAGTAGTGGCAGTGGGAGGGGCTGCCAGCAGACAGGGGACTGGGGACCAAGGCTGGAGAGTCTGGGCGGAGGCACAGAGGATGGCCCAAGACCCACCCCTGTGCCCACTGCGGCCTTGCGGCCCACAGTTCCTTTCAAGGTTCATGAATTTTATGCACTGGGCCTCTAGTCTTAAATAAGATTACATTAGAGGGAATTTAGCAAAAATTTTGGGGTGATTAAGTAAATGAAACATTTATAGATGTCCAGTTAAACCAGTGGTGGCAAATAAAACAAAAAACAAAACCAGAAAAAAAAACAAATAACTCATGTACTTTATTTCACTAATGATCTATAGTAAACTTATTCAACATACAATGACATATAGCCATGTTCTTCAGTTTGTATGGCTGGCAGTAGTTCCATGAAATCAGATTGTCTGTCAGTTATCCACATTTCTATGCAATCTTTAAAAACTTAATTGTGAAGTATATTTAACTGCCTTCTAACACTGTATTTGGAATGCTTTTAATTTTCTTTATGTATTAACTCAAATATAATGCAGAATATTTACATAGGTAAGTTCATAATTGTTTAATGTGAGTTCAGTCCTGCACTCTCCTCTTAAACCAGCAGCTGAAGATAAGAGGATTATCATAATTGATCTACTCAAGTTTCCATAATAGAAACTTTAGAGAAGGTTTTATATATACCACAGACAAATCATGTATACTGGGTGTTAGGGAAAGCCCATTATAAATAATTTTTATTAATATAGCAGTCATTTTAACCTTGGCCATGACACGACTATACTAATAAAAAGGATGTTTTACCTAAATAAAAGGAGATAAATAGCATATTAGCAATTTTTATTTTAGGAGAGGTGTAACTAATTGATAGTGAGAGTAATTTAGATCTGGTAGAACTAAAATGCGGCGCTACAGCCTCCAGCATACTTAACTGACATTAATATCAGTGTAAACTGATGTTTTAAAAAAAATCAAAATGGAGTAGAAAAACACATATATATGGCAGATATAAATGGTTCATTGTTCTATCATAATTAATGGGTACAGAGAGTCCAAATATGAGACAAATTCCTCATATATATGTATTTAAAAACTCAATTTTTAAGTTAATTAATGGGCCTCACTACATGATATTACATGAAAGAGGTAGTATTGGTTGATTGCAAAATTTAGCAAGAATGTGCACTTGCCTAAAATTGGTTAAATTTAAGAAAAGGGGTACAGAACCTCAACTCAGTCTCACTGATTTGTGTGCAAGAAGCGAATTCTGGGCCAAGACTACAAAATAATATTTCTATGACATTAGGCCTTCTTCCGCTTGTCATGGTAACCTTTATTGGTCCAGGCTGAGAGTAAGGTAAGCCCAGTGAGTATCTAATACTCTGCTTTGTCTAAAGTAAATGTACCCAAGGGCAGTGGTAAAACACATAATTGATAGCGGCTTAAACACTAACATGAATAAAGGAGCAGATCAAAAATTACTGGGACAATTTTACATTTCTGTTCTTTCTATAATTACTGAAGAGTTTAAAAGATGTAGATCTGAGAGGCAGGTTTTGTTCTCTTCATAATAGAATAACTGCTAATGAACTGTACCTCCTACTCTAAATAACTATATAATTTGACAAGATGTAAGAGGCATTAAGATATTGAAAAAGTGAAATGAGTCTGATAAGTTCTCTAGCTTTCAATCTGGATACATTTTAATGTTGCAGGAAAAAGGAGACCAAAAAAGATGGTAGTGTTGTTGAGATGAAGAGGCAGAAGCCAAAGTTCATGACTGCTGAATTGGTTGGAATTTGTGGAGGATAGTATAACAGAGAAAGGAACTCTGCAAAGAGGGCTTCCAGAATCATTTTTATGACAATTTGCTAAGTATATATGCCTGAAAGTTGGGCTACCTGTGCAAAAGGTCTCCATGAGGCCTACTGAGATACTCTGGTTCAGGGTTGAGGACGGATGCAAGATAGCCAGGAGTCATACAGTACTGAGAGGGACTGGAATCTTAGTTCAGTTAGAGCAAGGAAATCTCTCTGAGTAATTTCAACACTTAGGTCAGACCTCTGAAAGCCCGCAGCTATCTGACCAGACCTAGAATGGAGCTCAAAAATGAAATAGATCTAACCTAACAGATAAATAACCAAGCCTCACAAGACTAAAATAATCTGACAGTGATTTAAATACCTTCCATTAAAAATATCTGCTCTTTAAAGAAAGGTTATATAATCCAGATTCCTTACAACATATTATCCATTACAATACAATAAAGATTACTAGAGCTGTAAAGAAGCAGAAGATGTGGCTCATAATCAAGAAAAATGCAGACAACAGAAAAATACCTTAAGATGACCAGGATAATGAAGGTAGCAGATAATGATTACAAAACAACTATTATAAATATGTTCAAAGACTTAAAGAAAAAGATGACAGTATTGATTAAACAGATGGGAAACTTCAACATAGAAATAGAAAGAAAAAAAAGAATCTAATGTACATTTTAGAACTGTAAAGTACAATATATAAAGTAGAAAAGTGCTGAATGACTTTAGTAATAGATAGGTATCTAAAATATAATGGGTTAGTGAACTTGAAGACAGATATTATCCAGCAAGAAGAAAAAATATGGAAATAATATTTTGGGGGAAAACCCCCCAGAACAAACCTTCGGTGCAACATGCATAAATTGGATTTATAGTGAGAGTGTAGAGCAAAGAATGAACATATATTTGAAGAAAAAAGTACCAAGTATTTTCAAACTTGATGGAAAACATCATAAATACAGGAAGCTCAGCAAATCTTAAGCAGAAAATACACACACACACACACACACACACACACACACACACCACCCTAAACAATATACTTAAATTAAACCTAGGATATAATTAAAAATCTTAAATGTTTATAGAGAGGTAAAGATGTATATTAAAATGCTTGAATTATGACTGACTTCTCACCAAAACCAGCGGACAAAGCATTCTTAAAGTACTAAAAATAAATAAATTTGGGGGCGAATAAATGAAGTGCTGAAAAATGAATCAAAGTCTTGCCACTTCTATTTGAAATTGTACTGGATTTCCTAGTCAATGCAATTAGAAAAAAAAAGTTTGTAAAAATAACTTATAGGTGACATTATTATTCTATAGAAAAGTCTAAGAAATCTATAAAAGATAATACTGATGAATTGGATTTGATTGAACCAGATGGCATAAAATTTGTAGATAATGGAGTCACAGGTCAAGCAATATTAATAGAGTTTTGAACAACTGAATTAATTTGGGCTTTCAAAAATGTTATTGAATACTTATCATATGCAAGACACTGAGATTAGAAATTTTAAAAATTAAAGATAATTAAGGCATAGTTCCTGCTTGCAATGTTCTACCAAGTTGTCAGAGAAAAGACAATGTGTATAACTGATGCACAATAAAAAGTGGAAACCCATGTGCAATGTGAGAGGAAAGATGCATTCTTATGAAAATCCAAAAGGGAAATAATAAGTTTGCCTGTTTTCACTCTCCCATTAGAAAGCATTGCTGTCCCTTAAACCAGATTTAACTTGTGTTCAGTGTATGCATAAGGGAAGGCCAAAAAATACTAGCAAGAAGTTTTAAGGATTATCTTGTCGAGAAGAAAACCTTAGTCTTATATAGGGAAGAATATCCAGCTTTCCTTTTAGAAGTCAAGTGTGAGTGAATGGGAAGTGATGCCAAAATTTCCAACTGGGTTTGTGCCTTTCTTCCTAACAATAGAGAGCTCTAGCCTGTGAGGAGCTCTGGTTTCTTATTGCATCTTTGCCCATAACTAGATATGTGGCTTGCTCATTCACTTATTCCCTCTGAGTCATAGCCTTCACATCCATAACATCAGAGAATAGAACAGAATGGTTTCCAAGGTTTACCCCAACTCTGAAAATGATAGGATTTTATAATCTGAGGCTCTCTGACTCCAGTTACCTTTGATAAGATATTTTATGTGATTTTGGTGAGTGGAAAGAGATTGCTGGGTTTCCAAAATGTCACTAATCCACATGCTAACTTAATTAATGCTATTTTTAGTAATATCAATGTTAAATATTTTTCCTAAAGTCAAATAACTTTTATACTGAAATATACTAGTTTTATTCCAAGCAATAATATTCATGAAAGCATACATTTCAAGTGTTACTTATGTGCTTTCCTGATATTCAGGAAAATAAATACATAGCCATTAAATTTATCTCTTGTGCCACCAATAATATGGGTATTCTACTTTAAGAAATACTGCTTACTGTATTAAGAAAGACATCCGATATCTTTGCCAGTTGACAGTCAATCATAAATGTTATTAGAATAGGTCAACCTATATATACCAGTATCAATAAAGTCTATATATATATTGCTCTCAATCAGAATCTTCTAAATCATGAGATTCAACACTTAAGTGGGTATGTGCATTACCTGGAAAACAATTTTCAAAATAGATTTTTAAAGTTCAGAGTAAATTGGAGAAAAGGCTACATTGCATTTGAACCTTAATAAATACTTAATAACCCATAAGACAAATAGCCATGAATTACTAGAATGATTTCAAGCACAGTGCCTCTGCATAGAGCCAACCTGCTCCCTTATTTTTGCTCATTATAAAATAGGAGTTATAATATTGTGAAGTTTATTAGCTCTATTGATTTGTGTGTTTTATAAAATAAGAAATTTGAATAATATGGAAACAGAACCATTAGGAAAATTTATTTCCTTTCTAACCTCTATCTAGTCTCTTCTGCCCAAGATAGCTTTAAAATGTCTTTCTCATAGAGAGGGGAAAGCATGGACATTTCTCTAACTCTGCCCTTTTTTATAGACATTGTTTATTGCTTGAATGAGTGTGTGTGTCATGTGTGTGTGTGTGCACGTGTGTGCGCGTGTGCGTGTGCGTGTGCGTGTGTGTGTGTGTGTGTGTGTGTGTGTGTGTGTGTGTGTACAGGCGCGCACAAGCTTAGGTCCTCAGGTGGAACCTTGGTTCCTGTGCTTTCGTCCTCGAAGCTGTTTTTCTGGAAGGGAATGGAGGCAGCTGTGTTTACAGCTCAAGTCTTGGCATACATTTACCAGAATCTATTATTCATATCATTCAGTATCAGGGAGAGATCTCAGGCCACCTGTCTATCTGACAAATTCACCCTTTTGTGAGCTTTCTGTTCATAGCAAATTATGTTCACATTGATGAATTGAGTTTTTATGAGCATTGCTAACTAACATTCTCACAGAAGGCCAGGGGCAAGAGCCTGCAAGTGTTTCTGGTCCATAAGTAAATGATAAAAAAAAGAAAGAAAAAAAATGGTAGTATTTAAAGACAGTTTGCCATGGAGGGGTAGTTAAATCATTTGGCAATGCCTTAATATTTATAATTCTAAGACTTCCCATAAATTATTGCAAATACTCTGCTTATAACAAACAAAAACATGGAAAAATACACACATTATTTTTCTCTATGGCAAATAATATTCTTTAAAATTGTTCTACATTTTGACAGGTAACCATGGACCAGGGCAGAACATGGAGTAGTTGAAGTATGTGCAGCATTAATAAATCCAGCAATTTTATACTATAATGTGGAAAACTTGCAGCAATTATAGCTTAAATTCTAGCTTCATATTTCCATAGATAGAAATGGATTTTTTTAATCTCTAGAAACCCTATACCAGTTATGAAGCTAAGCCATGTGGCATGAGTTAAATAAATGAGAGCAATCTTTCACAAAAGACTACCAGAAATCCTTCTAAATGGTGGGTGGGGAAATACCCGACGTTCATGATAGAAATGAAGATTTCCTCCTGTTTACATGTAGAATTGGCTCTTCTGTCAGGCTTCGGAGCGAAGTCCCTTGCATTTCATTCAAGCAGCTGAAAAAGAGGAGAGGATCTCATGAGAAAGGCACATTCTAGTTTTACTGCACCCACACTTCAAAGCTCTAATTCAGAATCGACTTAGAGTGATAAATCTGCCTCGGTGGCAGATCCACTAGTCGGTTTGTATTTAATTTTTTTAAAAAAAGATAAAATGGAAATTTAACAGGGTAGTGAGAAATATCAATAACAATTCAAGTTCTCAGTTCACTCCCAACCTGTGACCCTGTCATCCCTAAAGTCAGGTTATTCCTTTTGATAAAGTACAATGTTAGTCTCTTAAATCTTAGTGAAAGTCGGTGGAAAATTCTAAAGCTTTTCACAGAAGCCTGCCAAAATGTGTCAGACACATCACCTTTCCATGCAAAGACACCACAGCACAAAGAATACTTGGCATTATCCCTTGAAAATGCACACCTTTCTGAGGAACAAATGGGAAGTGTAGTCTGTTAAACACCATATGTGAGGGAGCAGCACCAGCCCCATTTCTCCTTCCAAATGCTACAAGCTGCTGCCTCATGGCGTGTGTGATTCTGGGAGAAAACCAGTGACAGCCGATCTCTACCTGGTCCCAATGTCAGGTGGCCTGTTGACCACTTGAGATACTGCTCAATATAATACTGCGCTTTAGCGACCTCAGAAATAGAATGCCTAGGCCTGTGTGTTAATGTAGTAGTATGTTTGCAACTTCTGCACATTTTCCAGTGGCCGCCATTGATTGAAGGGGGTGTAAAATGAGGAGACTGGGTTTGCCATCCTTAAAGTATGGAGAGATGCAGAGGCAACTCCTTTTTTAAAAATATTTTTTTTTACTTTTTCTTTTAATCTAAGTATATGACAGATAGCTG